>NC_069143.1:10666868-10889318 GCF_943734635.1 Anopheles cruzii
TTCGGTCGATCTGTCAGTCGCGTCGCTCGTCGTCTGCAGCGGTTGCTGCCTTTTGCGGGGATTCTTGCGCCCTCCACCGCCACCACCAGGGGCCGTGTATGAGCAGACGGGCGGCGGGACGACGGCGGGCGGTGGCAGCTTGCTGGCGAGCGATTGAAAGATGTTTTGGTATCGGCGTATGCAGTTCTCCGGCTCGTGCGACTCCGCGTTCCCCGCACTATCACAGTCTACCGTGGCGGCGGCGGTGGTGGCGGCGGCGGCGCCGGCCGGCCCTCCCATCAAGCTTGGGCTTACATTCAACATGGCCGTTGACGTCGCTGCAGTCGCCGGGAATGACGTGGCGGGATGGGCCGCAAGCGGTGAGCCGGCGGCGACGAACGGAGCTCGGCCATCCGGACAGCCGCCAGTGCCGGTGGCGCAGGGCTCGGTGCCGGTGGCACCTTTGAAATTGTTGTTCTGCTTGTGCTTCACCCTGTGTTCACCCTGCGTTCCGCCACCGTGACCGTGAAGGTGTGCGCGACGAATGCGCGGGGTTTTTTGTGAGTACAAAACGGGGAAAAGCGTTAAAATTACGAACGGGGTGGACGAATGGCGGACTGTGACGCCACACAGTCCGCTGTCCGTCAGTTATATAGTAGCGCGCGCGTGGCGCCGCATGCACTTTGTACCAACCTGCACCGAACAACCCACCCCCCTCCCCCGCGGTCCAAACACTTGTTGGTCCCGGGCGATAAAGAAAGATAAAGATAAAGAAAACCACATGCAAAGACCTCGAATCCCAGTTATGTGCCAGGTTCTCTCTTGCCAGGTTCACAATGGGCAGCATGAAAGATAGATAGAAAGAGAAAGCGTCGCATCGTAGCTTTCCCAACGTACGCCAGTAGTAGTATCACTTGTGTGTATGTGTGTATGCGGTTAGTTCAATTAGGTTCACCCTGACACGATTAGTGCACGATCCTCAAGGCTTGGGCCTTCAATTTGGGCCACCAGACCGAGAAGTACGAGTGGTGGTGGTATGCTTACAAATTCTGCCTTCTGCAGCATCTCGCGCCAGATCGTGAAGTACATGATCAGCCGGTTGATGTTCTTCTCCTTTTCGTACAGCGACTCCTTGAAACTTCTGCAAAGGGGCGAGAGAGAAGAGGAGTAAGCAGGATCTACGTAACCTCCTGGAGCTAGCTCCAGGCTAGTCCAGTGTGTATGTGTGTGTGTGTACCTTTTGATGAGCTTGATGTTGTTCTGCGAGGAACTACAGTTCATGTTCGGTGTCGCCTGCTCGTCCGCGGCGGCCCGGTTGCTGTTGTTCCGATCGTGCAGCAGCGTGTTCGGGATCTCGTTCGGAAAGTCGAGCAGGCTCAGGTTCAGGCGCATCAGATAGATCTCGCTCATGCTGAGCTGCAGGTTAGTGATGCGCTCGTCCAGCTGCGTGCGGAAATTCTCCAGATTGTTCTTGGCCGTGTAGCCACGATTATTCAGCTGCTGCTGCTGCTGGTGGGGGTGGCCTGCCGTAGGCCCGTCTGTCGCCAGCGGACACTCCGCCTCAGCCGGCACTGTCGTCGGCTGGCAGCTATTGGTTTGCTGGGTGCTGCCGGCACTGTCACCGTAGCTGCCCTTGTCTGCTAAAACAGAGGCCACATCGATACATGAAGGGATCAGTAACAGAAACAAGAGGAGGCTACGTACCGTTTATGTTGTTGTTCAGGCAGTCGAAGTTGTCGACGATCGACTTCAGATGGTTCAGGGTCATATTGTTGAGCTTGCGGGGTTGATGGTGTGGTACGGTCGCCGTTGGGCCGCCGCCCCCAACCGGAGGCCCCGCGACCGTCGGTGAGCCGGGCGACCCGGGCAGGCCGTGCTGGGAAATGTTTAGGCTGCCCAGGTTCATCGTCAGCTGAAAGTTGTCCGCCTTGTTGGTGAGGCCCGTCGGATCGGATCCCTTCAGGATGTAGCTGGCCACGTTCAGGAACGGCAAGTTGTAGTGGAAATCGTGCTCGAGCGGACCGCTGCCGGTGTTGGTGTTGTTGTGATGGTGTTCGGTGGCCGCCGTGCCGTGCCGGTGGCCGCCTCCACCTCCGCCTCCGCCTCCGCCGCCGATCAGATCGTCGTGCCGGAGAAACTTCGGGTCGGCGCTCATCTTCTGCATCGCGATGAAGTTGGTGTCGAACGCACAGTTCAGCTCCTTCACCGGCGACGACTTGAGGAGCTCCTCATTCTTGAGCGATATCTTGGTCGCGAAGTTGTTCTTCTCGACCGTGACCGCATTCGATAGCTTGTTCGGCGGTGATTTGCGCTTCGACGACATCCTCGGTAAGCCTCGAGCTAGCCGGAATGACCTGTGGGTAGGTGGGGTGGGGGTTGCGGGGTTGGTGGTTGGTGGAGAAGGCGTAGGAAATAAGGCGGATCCTCGTGGCATTAGTGTGTGGCTTCGACGACAACGACGACGACGTGCGGAAAAATGCCAACGCCATTGGCCTCTGGGCACGAGAGTGAGCGAGACACAGAGACACAGACAGACAGACGCAGAAAGAGAGAGAGAGAGATTGCAAAAGTATCACGGTGTCCGAAGCGACTTCGAAGCCTTATTACACCTGAAAGTTATGGTTTATGTTGATGGTTTAATCGGCTGACGAACGAATGATTATGTAGGAGCCACTGGTGGTGGTGGTCGGTGTATGGAAGGAAGAGTAGACCGGCCGGGAACCGACCTGGAGCGCGATTAGTCGATGAGTAGTTATGTTATGATCGTTAAAGAAATCGGATCGATTCGAGCTGGAGTCGATCGGGAGTTGGCAGTTGGCATGATAGCAGTTCAGGTCCCAAAGTTGGTACATGGCCCCGGAACGTACCATCACCACCACCGGAGCACCAGAGCACCAGGAGTTATTGATTAGTTTGCCGAGCGGTTCATCCGCTGGGCGGCTGCTGGCTGGAATCGTGCAGAGGGCGCAATGCTAGAATGTTTATGGAAGATAGAAAATCTTGAATATAGATGTGCGCATGTGTGTGTGTGTGTGTGTGTGTGCGCGGGCGCGCAAAAATCCTCCAATGTCTGGTATGGTATGGGCAACCCACTTGATTGTGGTATTATATTATTAGTTTCGGATGCTTCGCTTGCTGCGCGGCAGAGTGGCGCGGGTTTGGCACGGAATATAGAGAGATTGATTGATTTTTTTTCTTCTGTAACATCTTGTAAGCCATCATTTGTGTATCAGATTGCTCAGGGCCCGATTCGTTGGCCCGGAGAGAGATTGAGAGCTCGTATCACTATGCGCGTATGCGTGTGGGAAATGTAAAGAATACATGAGGCATTAGGCTCGGTTTCAGTGTTGAATGACTCAACCATATATTGTAGCACATCATTCATCAGCCACACC
The DNA here is from genome assembly GCF_943734635.1 of Anopheles cruzii. NCBI lineage: Eukaryota > Metazoa > Arthropoda > Insecta > Diptera > Culicidae > Anopheles > Anopheles cruzii. The sequence continues at coordinate 10,670,243 of NC_069143.1, forward strand.
GTTACAACTCACTCGCTACATCATCGGAAGGGACTTACTGTTCGCACTCTGTGTGTAATCACTTCGGTCCGATCAATTCGGACCGAGGATGAGCCCAGCGCATCCCAGAGCCATTCGGGTCGTACGGGCACGGAACAAAATAAAGGTTGGCACTGCTCGACACTACTGCTGCTGTTGCTGATGCTGATGCTGCTGACGCTGACGCTGATGCTGCTGCCGCCGCCGCCGCCGCTCGCTGCTCGCTCACTCGGGGAGTCGCCTGATGACGGAGCGGTCCAGAAAATCGGTGTACACCACATTGTGTGGAGTGGAGTTCACGGATTTTCTTGCTCCAGGCACCGCCGCTCCCGTCCCGCAGTCGTCACCGAGCACCGATCACCGAGCAGCTCGGCAGCTCACCAGCAGCAGCAGCAGCAGCAGCAGCAGCAGGTCAAACACTCCACGCAGGAGCACCACAGAACACCACACCAGCCGCACGGAACACACACGGAACACACGGATCGGAACGATTTCTCAAACACCTCTCTTTTGCGTCGCTACGGGCGGGGACACTCCTCGCGTCGTAAACTCAATCGATCAAAAACGGCGCACCGCGGAAGATTTGGCCGCCAGTAGATTCCCGTTTGCCACCCCACAGCTTCTCTCAGGATGAGGACCCGGACAATGACCGGGAGCGGACACACACTGCCTGTTTGCGCACAATTTTTTAACTGGCCCCCCGTCAACGTACTACGCACAGCGGGCAGAGGCAGAGCAGCAGTAGCAGTAGCAGGTTCTCTGAGCAGGTTTGCCCTGCCCCAGGTCGTTGTGGTGGTGTCGGCGCGCACTTGGGATGCTGGGGGCGAATGTGCGCAAGCACCAACACACTCGCACCGGCAGATGGAACAGATGAATCCGGATGGCTATGGTGGTGGATCGAGTGCTCGAAGAACGTCACTCGCAACCTTCGCTTCGTTTCTGAATCCTACTTTCGCCGATGTTTGTTTGCAGCGTTCCCGGAAGCGTTCCGGTTGTTCCGACGGTTCGCACGATTCGATCCGGATCCGGAACAATTAGAAGGTGTTCGCGTTGGATAACACGGAGCAGGCGACGGGGCTCGCGGACATTACGTGTATTGAGTGCGATTAAAGTGAAAAGAAAACATTCAACCGCGTGAAACCGCCAATCGTGCCGTGTAAACCGTGCCGTGCCGTGCCTGCTCATTTCACGCAGAGGCGTTTCGTGTGACGCGCGCCTAAAGGTATGCAATCGCAGCGCACTCGACAGCCATTTGGGCCGCCAAGCAAACGAGCACAGACTAGCACCGAAGCAAGTCGTGTTGCCGCACGTTAGGCGTCGTTTTTTTTTGACAAATAGCTCCTTGGCTAGAAAAAAAAACCGGAACTCGTGCAGAATAAACACACACCACAGTCAAGTTCGCAAATACCGCCGGCCCTTCGACTCGCGGTGTGGTCAACCCCCGCGGTGTTAACTGAGCTGAGGTCACGATGCAAATCCAGAGCAACATCCAGAGTGTGAACTCGATCTTCGGGTGCAACTCGTCCGGCCACAGCGGCATCAACCAGCTCGGTGGCGTGTACGTCAACGGGCGCCCGCTGCCGGACTCGACGCGCCAGAAGATCGTCGAGCTGGCGCACTCCGGTGCCCGGCCCTGCGACATCTCGCGCATCCTGCAGGTGTCGAACGGGTGCGTGAGCAAGATACTGGGCCGCTACTACGAAACCGGCTCGATCAAACCGCGCGCCATCGGCGGCAGCAAGCCGCGCGTCGCGACGGCGGCGGTCGTGTCGAAGATCGCCGAGTACAAGGCCGAGTGTCCGAGCATCTTCGCGTGGGAAATCCGCGACCGTTTGCTGTCCGAGGGCACCTGCAACAACGATAACATCCCAAGCGTAAGCAAACCCCCCCCCCCGCCCCCCCGACACCCTGTAATGCACTGACCCCCCGCCTCGGTTAGGTTTCCTCCATTAATCGGGTGCTGCGGAACCTGGCGTCGAACAAGGAAACTTCGTCGCAGAGCAACGAAACGGTGTACGAGAAGATCAAGCTCTTCAACAACACCAGCGGCCACTGGACCTGGTGCCAGAACATTGGCAGCGGCCAGTTCAACTTCTCCTCCCACCCGATCCCGCACCTCTCGCTCAAGTCCCCCGCCGAGCAACCGCCGAAGCCGCGTAAGTACCACATGGACCTGCCGCTTGGTGAAAGCGGCCAATTGCCAATCTGCCGCTCTGTTTCGGTTCACCCCGTTCACCCCGCGCAGCCAACTGTTGCCTGGAGGAGATGAGCGACAAGTACTCGTCCGAGGACGACGAGGACTCCGAGTTGCGGCTGAAGCTGAAGCGCAAGCTGCAGCGGAACCGGACTTCGTTTACCAACGAGCAGATAGAGAACCTAGAAAGAGGTAGGGGGAGGGCGGGAGGGCACCCCCAGAAAGGGCTTGTGGGCACTAACGCACCAACCCGTTTCGTACTTTCGTTTCGGCACTGTTTCGCAGAATTCGAGCGCACCCACTATCCGGACGTGTTCGCTCGCGAACGGCTGTCGGAACGCATCCAGCTGCCGGAAGCGCGCATACAGGTAATAGGTAGCCGCGGTAGCCAGGGCTTGCCCGGCCCGCGCGCGAGGTAGAGGGTGTAATACACACAGGTAACTTGCAATCATTTTACCCGAAAACTACTCAATTCTGAACTTGCGATCTATGTACGTGCCATAACCCGACTACCGACTCGACCTGTGGGGACGTGTGGGGCTGGGGGGGGCGGGGCGTTCGGTAAGCGCTCAGACGTAAGCGTCAGGTAAGCGCTAAGGTATGCGGGAGGTAAGCGCAACAACACTGCACCTACACGGGACCACTGGACCGGTCTGGGCGTCGAGAGACCCCCGGGGTCGATCCATCCACATCGGTCGCTTCATCAGCTGCCAAGCCATCAACCGAGCAGCCTACCACAGCCGCCGCCGGACGGGCGGAGCGTGTCCTCCTCCTCCGTGGTGCAGCCATCATCATTGGCCATCTGAGTCAGCTGAGCGTCACGCGTGTGTGGAGGAGTGGAGCAATAAAATCTTTGTACGCAACATGTGGTGCTCTGTTCTTTTAGTACACGCCCCTTACTCTACTACTACTACTACTACTGTCTTTAGAGTATCATATTCTCTCGCTCCATCTCTGTCTGAATTGGCCCATTCCTATCGTTCCCTCTTCGGAGTTCCCACTCAGAACTACCTGTTCCGATCGTTAGCCAATCGGTTCTTCAGCTCTCTGGAGCACAACACAACGAACTCTAAGCATGTGAACTTGAGTACAAATAAAAAAGTCCTGAAATAAACATCAGAAGTATGGTTTCAATCGGCATCGAGCAAACTGAGTTTCTTCCCAGTCCCAGTACTGTGGAAATAGACTTGATTGATCGCGAACGCGAGAGATTAGTTATGCCTGGTAGTTGTGTTCTCTTCTGCTAGTTCTGTGAGGTATTCTCAGCTAATTCGATGCTTTACCAAAGTCCACCAATGTGAATGAGATCTAAACCCTCAAGATATCCTCGCGCAAGAGCAACTGCATCACTGCTTGTCCCGCGTGGAATCTTGACCAACAAGATGTCGTTCCTCCGGGAATGATGTCGTCGTTCAGCAGGTTTCGGTAGACTTATACAGACTTATATACCTGTAGATTTGGACCTTTTATTATTGCTTTTTGGTAACATTACCTTGTTTTGACATCAGGTAAATGATGTCGGGTAAAAAAAAAAAATTTAGCTTCAAACCAAGCTTTGAAAGGGTTAGACCATGTCAACTTTTGTATACCTAAAATTGACGTTTCGCGGGGATTATTATTTTTGTGCTACCCATTGAAGAAAACTGCTTCATAATCGCACCAAATGACGGTCGGGACTTGGTTTTGGAATATCCCAGTGCTTGAAGTGGTTTAAAAATGTCCAAATGGCGATCAACAAATAAAGAGCGTCGGAGGACTCGGAAAAATGAACTTTCTGATGGCCCCAGAAAGGGGTGATGCATCTCACAAGCTGCTAAAACCTGATGAAAACATTAATCGCTACTGACAACAAATGATCAATTTGAACCATGCATTGATCGTAAAACGACCAAAATACCGTTTATCTTGTCCCCAATGGAGACGCCAGGTGGGGCACAATGATCACTAAACCTGGCGTCTCCATGACCCCCAATGCAAAACTGGTTCAGGATACTATCAAATCACTTGGGTGGGAGGTGCTATCGCCCCTCCCCCACCCCTCCCCCTACGAACATGGGTTTCCTACGAGGAAGTCGGAATTGGATGACTAATTAGTTTACTTAAAAAGACAAAGAATTCTTTCGTCTGCGAATCCACGGTTTAGCAGAGAGATAGGAGAAATGTATAGCTAGAGCGTTGGCACATACTTTGAATAAAATAGATTTTTTCATTTCAATGTTATAAAAAATTTGATTTTTTTAAAACAGTCCGATCTCAAGTTTTAGACCTTTAATTCAACGTGCCCGAGCAGGGTCACTTGCTCGACAGTTGACCATGCCAGTGATGTGTCCCCAGACCAAGTTTGCTGCCACACTTTTGAGAAATAATTTTTTTCACTCACATTTAGAACCCTCTGACGTTTCTTGTCGATTAGGAAAAAGAAACCTAACAACCAACCCAAAAATAACCAAATCTTCGGTAGAAATGGTAAAACCAAGCAAAATAATCGAGCAAACGCTTTGGGCCTGGGACGGCTTTCAAACGTTCAAACTGGTATTCAGTTGGCACATATTTTAAACATATTTCCATTAGTAAACATTGTAAACTCTGACCGTCACTGTGTGTGTCGTGTGCATTTAGGATGAAACCTTCACATACACACCGGCGCGACGTTATGGTTTCCGGCATCGAACGTCCAAACTGACGGCTTTCGCCGCGGCAAACCAGCCCCCGGGGGGCGGGGAAGGGGGGGGGGGGAATCGTGGAAGCTTCCGCCACGGACGAATGAAGGGTGGCGTGTTTCACCTGTCACATGCATCGATGCGTTTTCGTGCAAATCTTGGGCAAACTGTTCAAACTTGGGCAAAAACCGGACCAAACTGGAAGCAACGTCCGGGGAATTGAACCCCAGCGAGGGTGCACTCCTGCTCAAAACCCGACCCAACCCGACCCCGAATCTCGGCAGCCGTTCCGGATTCGGTTTTGTAACGAACTTCCGAGATGGGGGCGCCCAATCTGTTTGCGAATTTTTGTGGCAAAAACGAGCGACGCTCACCGTTCGCTACTTCGCCCGGCGGCGGCGGCAATGTGTGACAGACCCCCCCCTCCCCACCACCCGTCGTCCTTCTGCCCGGCCCGGCCACGGTCTCTGTCAGTGCAGGCGCTCGCGTCGCAGTGAGAGGCTCTGACGGCCGACAATAAACTGCAGTGCGCTCTGCTCTGCTCTGCTCTGCCACTGAACTGAGTGCCCTCGATGCACGCACCGTGCACCACCACCACCACTGCCGTGTGTGTGTGTGTGTGCATTCGTAGTCGGGTCGGGAGGCCGTTCGAAGGTCCTGCAGCGCCGGCGGTCGGTCGGTCGGATGGTCGAAAGATGAGTGCCTCGAGCCGTTGCATGAGCAGCCGTGTGTTGATTTATTAGTCTAGACCTCCAACTGCACTGCACACTGCTCTCACACTCGGTTCCACGGTACTCTCGGTGGCGGCTCTTCGGGACGTGGATTTTTGTGTTGTTTTTTTCGGTTCGGTTCCTTCGGCACGTTACGCGCGGTTCCGGTTGTTTTCCCGGGCCACTGCACCCGGCCTGACTGACTGACTGACTGTGTGCGGCCGCCCCCCGTCCGCGACACGTCACACCGCGCCACGTCACGTCACGTCACGGTCGCCCCCCCCAAACCCGTCGTCGTCGGCTCTGGACCGGACCCGTCGCCTGAAAGAGTTCCGCGGTTCCACTCCTTTCCGGTGAGAAAGGCGAGAACAACAAACGGCTCGGCGACAGCCAGGCAGGCAGGCAGGTGGAGCTATGCAATAGGCACGCACGCACAACAACCACACACACACACACACACCGAACCGAAACAGAGTCCCAAAAGGCCCCTCGAAACGGAAACGGAAGCAAAAGGAAACAACAAGCAAGTGCAGTGCGTGTGCGTGTCTGCAAGTGCTCGCGTGTGTGTGTGCGAGAGAGAGAAAAAGACGGATGGGGGGGGAGTAAGATAGGGAGTGAAACAATAGGAAGGACCTCGCTGCGTAGGAATAGGCACCGAGTGCACCGACGGCCTCGGCCAACACTGCAACACGGCGTTGGCGGAGTCGGAGGTGGTGGTGGTGGCGGCGGTGGCGGTGGCGGCGGCGGCTACGGGTGCTGCTGGTGCTGGCGGTGGTGGCGGTGTCCCCACGCGAAACAGGGAGCCTCCGGAGCGGATGCCATCGGAGCAACCCATCCAGACGTTTCGCCGCCAGGAGCAACCGAACTAGGAGATCCTGCCTCGGTGTATGTGTGTGTGTGTGCGCGCGTCTGTGTGTGGTGGTGGCCGCTCGAAGGCTGCACACCACCACCAACCGCCGGGTGGGGGGTGAACTGTGGGTGTTGAAGTAGCGCTGCGCTCCGTAACGGCCCCGTGCATAACGTGTGCGTAACGGCCTTGCGTTACGCTCCGTCTCCGTCTGTGTGCGTGTGTGTGCGTGCGGGTGTAAGTGTCAGGGACACGCGGTCGCGGTCCGGATGAACGGAGCGGGTGGAACGCTCCCCCCTCCTCCCGGTCACAGGTAGCCTCCCCGATCAACGACACCACAGCAGCAGCAGCAGCCACCAGCGCCACGGCCGGCCGGCCAACCAATCAACTCCAGTCCTGGACCAGTCCTCCCTCTAGACCACCAGCAGGTCCTGGACCGCGAATACGCATAACCAATACGCGGGTGTGGTGCAGGTGGTGGTGGTCCCCAGAACAGAACGACCCGACAACCCGACCACAGGAGGACGGCGTTCGTCGATGTCGGTGTGTCGCGCGTCGTGTGCGGTGTAGCCCCCGCCCCCCACCCCTCCCCCCCGCGGGCCACCAGCGACAGGCGGCGCCATTCCGTCCGTGGACACACCGATCTCCAGAGAGCCACCAAACGCCACCAGCACCATTGGTCCGCCGATGCACAGGTAACCCTTCCCCGGCAGTCCGGTTTTTTGACAGCTGACTCCCGACAGCCGGCAACGGCGACGGTGTGCTGCGGTGTGTAGTGGTGGACGCCGAAGCGGTGGAGCGGTGTGGTGCTGTTGTGTAACCCCACGGCGCCGAGTTGGAGGCGACGGCCTTCGTCCGAGTCGCTCGAATCCGGATTTGGAGTTAGTCGATTTGAAGATCCGGAGATTCGGGGGTTGCGGTGCCCTGCTGCATGCCCTGCTAGTGGTGTGGACAACAACAACAAGCCCATTGAAAACTGTCATGCGGTGTCGGTGTGGGGCAGTGGGTCTGGACTTGACAGGACCGTGTACCGAGCCTCGCGGGGGCCCGTTTCTTCCTCTTCTTCTCGGTGGTCTCTCGCCATGCCATCTCGGTGACATGGTGTCTTTGATTTGTGGCTGCGTCCGGACGAATCCGGCAGAGCGTAATGTGTGGGGATGTCCAGACCTACCCCGACTACCCAGCTCTCTCGCTCTCTCTCTCTATTTCGCGCTCTCTGTCGCACTCGTACTCTGAGCGCACCCTGCCGAAAGGTCACTCTACGCCGACCGCCGACTGCGAGACTGCAATTTTATTTTCTCTACAAACAGAAACACACACACACACACGAGTGAGTGGTTACGAAACGTAACCGTAGCCACCTGCACCACCCCCTCCCACCCGGGTGGGGGGTGCTTCTCCATGACCCTTTCCCATATCTATCTATGTACAGAACCGCTGAACGACGGCTGAATATCTGTGCGAAGTAGGAAGCGCATCTACCTGGTGCGGGGGAGGTGGGGTGGTTTTTGGGGGAGACGCATGGCATGTTGGTCGAACTGCATCGCGAAGATCGCAAAATCCCTCCGTCGTCCGCCGCAGAGAGAGAGAGAGAGACTGTCCGAAGATTGGTCTCGTCGGACATCGGTCTTCCTGGGTCTCGGGTCTCGGCTTCCCATCAATCTTTGGGCGCACCGCCGCCGAACGGTCGGTCGGTCGGTCAACGGGCCGGGGGGTCCGGGTACTTGAATGAAGCCCTCCTCCCCCCCGCCGCCGCTACCCCGGGGGCCAGGCCTTGCGAACTGTTTGTTTGTTTGGAGGTTATGTGAGACCTCGGTCGGTCGAGACTCCGGGGCATTCCGGATCCTGGGCGGGCGGCGGGGCGATTAGGTTTAGCCGAGTGCGAGAGCGGCTGCCGAAACTCCCCACAACCCCCCTCTCGGTACGGCCTCTGGGTGTTGTTGTTGTTGCTGTTGTTACCGCCCCGGTGTGTCAGTCTGTGCCATTTCTATTTTGGTCGGTCGCGAATTCGCGAACTCACCGCGAAACACGCGCGGTGGTCGATAGCCTGGCCATGCCCCCCCCCCCCCACCCCCCCTGTGTGTGTGTGTGTTGGAAGCGTTGGCCACGCAGCAGCAGCAGCAGAAGGAGCTGCTGCGTCTGTTGCCGTTGATGTCTGATGGCCGCCGCCGTCGCCGCCGCCGCCGATCGATTCTCAGCTGATCGGCGGCGTGTTGTGTGACAGGATGATGGGCCCTGATACTGTCTGCAAAACTGTCACTCACCGCTCACACACACTGTGTGTGTGTGTGCCGAACCGCACGGCATGCAGAGCCGATGCCGTCGTCGCCGTCGTCGCCGTCGCCGTCGTCGCCGGTGATGCTACTGATGGTGATACTTGATTTGCACTATTTTTAAGCGGAAACTATTTATAAGATTGACACTGCCTCGGGGTGCGATACGTCTCTGGCCTACTGCTGCTCAGGGCTTCCTGGTGTTGGTGGCTCTGTAGAGCTGCTGCTTCGAAGAAGTGCCCAGAAGTGTACGCGGCGACACTCATCGCACACACCTGACGCACTTCTTAACTAACCGACTCTGCTATCTGAGGGTACAGCTATAGGACCTACAGGCCTATAAGCGATAATGGGCCACCACCAATGGACGTCAACTCCTGGAAACCCAGACCTGGGACCTGGGCCAACTAGTGCACAGAGTTGTGGCCGGTAGCGCTACGCTAGTCTGGCGCCCGCCGGAAACGGAGCGCCGTGGCACTTGTTGCACATCATCATCATCAAAATCCCCCCCACCACCGCCCTCTTAGCGTCGGTCTCGCCGGGCGTCGGTGCCACATCATCGCTTGGCCCACAATCGTGGCCCACCGTCCACGACTTGGCTTGGCTTGGCAACATTCCTACAGGTCTTTCCCCGAACCGGCGAGGGAATTCCGGTCGTCCGGTGACGTCCGGCGGACCGCCGCCCCGTGTGTGTGGACGTTGGCCCCAGTTGGCAGTGGGCCCCGGGGGTACGCCACGACGCGCCCGGCATCGGCTGCCAAAGGTCGCGCCGCGCCGGGCCAAAGGCCGCGGCTGCCTGGCAGCGGAAGGCTGCCAGGAATCAGAATGGACCACTAGACGTGAGGTTCACGCACGTTTTGCGGTCGCACGCGGCCGCCAAGCCCGTCCGCCCGGCCGCCGCCGGTTGCAATCCGCAACTGTTTGTATCGTGCGCGTGTGTGTGTGTGTGTGTGAGTCGTGTAGCGGTGCGCCAAACCGTTCCCAGAAAGCTCTACATTTCGTTGTCGCCAGTCGCCATTTTCACGGCCAGATGGCGCTGTCTGTCGCAGCGCAGCGGGTCCGGATGCTGGATTGGGGTTTAGGAGAAATCTACGTTTTTGTTTACTGCGCATATGTTTTGATTAAATTCAACATTTTTCGCTGTAATACACGCGTTCCAGTATAATAAATAACGTTATTTTTCGTTATTTTAAGACACTTAAACGCCTGAGCTATGCAATCTGCATGACACTCGATTGTTTTAATGCGTAATCTCGTCTGCCAAGAATATCGAGTTTCTGATACAAATCTACTGCCTTATAAGTGTAGAAAAGGATATAAAATGATCGAGGAGCCTTAACCCCCTTCCCTGCTCCCCCCCCCCCCCCCCCTGGCGTTGGGGGGAATTTTAAAACAAGTAATTATTCCCATCCGAAGTATCCAACCCATTGAGCTATTATTCGGTCATGGTCCCTCGCGATATCGTCATTAATGGTTTTCTCCATGAAAAATCTTCTCAGGAATCATCAGGAAAAGAAAGTTTACGGGTTTTTCGCTGCCTATAAGTCAATGAAATAGAATTAATTTTGAGGTCACTGCTATGTATTGCCCGAATGAAAGTGTCTTCTACATTGTTCTCTGGTGGTGACCTATCTTGGCTTAACACATTTATGGCACGCTTCCATAGCTCCAGCTCCCATGTCCCTATCGAATATGTGCCTAATTTTGCGGCATCAGCTTCTTTGTTGCAGCTAATGGTTGTTAAGGTATTCCGAAAAACCTTTCTATGAAATCTTTATCGCTCAGAATCGGAAAATATTGTTTCACTATAACGGCTACCTTAAAATGCATATGCCCCGAAAGAAACACATATTCAGTTACCCATACTGCACATCGAAAAGGCAAGGCAACATTGCACAAGATAGAATGCTATACGAACGTACTTATATTCGGAACCATGTAAATGCCTTTCCGGGCGACAGTTCTTTGTTTTGCGGCCACGGGACACGGGTCTTTGTCGTACAGCCAAATCGTACGCCATTTTGATAGTATAGCTGCCATCGTATCAGTTGATGCGTCTACCAGTGCCTTTATTTATTCGACTCGTTCCGCTTCGTTTTAAGGACCCTTTAATCCTGTCATAACCAAAAGTCGTTTGGTCTTCCACCAACCTTTGGTCTAGAATGCACTCTGTGCACTCTGTGAGGGTGACGGCGCCCACGGTGACGGTTTTATTGGTTTTTCGGTCAACAATTACCTTACTCCATAGCCTAGGCCCTAGCGTTTGTCGGGAATCGATGTGGAGCGCGTGAACGGTTGCCAGAAAACCCCTTGGTACCGAGTTGTGAAGGGAGCAAACACACCATTTTGGTCAAAAGTCCCATTTGTGTTGCTGGAAGTGAAAGGGTTTCTTCAACTCACAGCTCTTCAAGCTTTTCAGCTTTTCGTATTTTCATAGGTCCTATCACTAGAAACCTGGAACAATGCGAGTAGTGGGCTACAAATTTATTACATTTCTCAACCGAACAACTTTCGCGCGCGAAAATGATTCGAGTGCGGTTACCTTGAGCTAGAATAGGTAAATACAGTTATCGAAGATTGCAGAACCGGCGGATGACTTGAAAAGCCATCGAGGGAAAAATCTAATGTTAAGAACCGGGAAGCCTTTTATAGACCAAGGAGATGACCGACTATGATCCATTAGCTCTGACCAGTACATATAAGAAAACTGGAGTAATCGGCCACTTCGCTTGTCGCAAGCTAAGATTGAGAACCTGTCGGGAGAAAAATTAAGGATCACTGCCGCTGTTATCACAGCATGGACATCGTTTTGTTCTGGCAGGACAAATGCAGTTGTGATGTGCTTTGTCACAAATGTTGTCACTTCTCCAATAAAAATAATTTCAAACCAATTCTTCAACAAATGGTGCCACAAAATATGAACTTTTGAATACCACAAATCAATCAAAACTGAACTGTCAACTTCACCCGAGTCCAACAGTTTGTGACCAGTAGGATTGGCGGTCGTTGGCCAATCAGGCTCGGCCTATAAATGTTACGACAATAATTACGAGAAACTGTTTACACTGTTCGATGTGGACGCGAAAACATCACTAAACGGCAAAGCCTCGGGATATTATGGCCCGAACCACACCATAACTATTAACGTTCTCTCTGTGCTCTCTTTTACACCCCCACCCCGTCACCCCTTTCCCCAACCAAAAACATCAACAGATCCTCTGCCATGGACTCGAAGGCCACGATCAACAAGGGCAACTTTCTCTCGCAGGTAGGTACCGGCGCGGGGACCGCTGCGTCATCGCATCCTCCACTCAGGATCATCTCTCGGACAGGATCGGGCCACTTTCGGGCCGCACGGACGAGAATGAGAATAAAAATAAAATAAACAGACGAAAACAAAAAACAAAATCTATCGAAAACTAACACCAATGTCACGGACTGCGACGGACTCACCACGAATTTTGTTTTTTTTTTGTGTTCCCCTTTAACCTAACCACCCGGTACTTCAACGCTCTTTTTCCTTTCTAGGCGATTCTTTTGGCGCTCCCCAAGCACAATGCCCAAAACTGACCAAAACTAAGCAAAACTAGAAAAAGAAAGAGAGAGAGAAAGAGAGAAAGAGAGAGAGAGGAAGAGAAACAAAGAGCAAAATTACCCAAAACAAAACAGAAACAGTAAAGGACACACACAGAAACGGGAGCCGTCAAAAGAAGCGGGAAAACGTGAAGCGAAAAGGCAAAAACAAAACCAAAAAAAAGGAAAAAGACAAAAAAAGAACGCGCAGAGAATGCACACACGCGGAACGCAGCACACAGGCACAGTAGCACGTATCCGGCAAATTGAAGCTTTCATTGGCATTGGCAGACACAGAACACGGGCTTTGGCAATTGCGTACATTGCGAATCAACGGAAGGTGTGAAGTACTCTGACAACCTGAAGGCAAAACCAACAACAGACCAACAGTCCAAACATACCAGAGGAGGAAAGCACAAGGAAGCGGAGAAGCAATGTGGACAGCAACAGGCCCCCCGTGACTGCTGCTGTTCCTCTTCTCTCTCTCTCTCTCTCTCTCGCTCCTTCGTTTGGATCTTTTGCCGGTTTTGCCGGGTCTCGGTTGCTGTGCCCACCATCTCCCATCTCTCGGGGCATACAGTCCCGAGTTCTTGTCATCATTTCATTTCATTTCCATTTGTTTTGCGTACTTATGTTGTTGTTGTTGTTGGCTTCACTTTTCGGTTCTTTCGGCACTTACGCTGGCTAATCTGGCTTCGTTATTGGTCTTGCAAAACCCCATGGGAAGATACGATTTGCGACGGTGAAAACGGTGAAATTAGCACTCAATTGTGGCAACGATACCCCTGGAGAGCTCGAGAGCGCGGCTTCCGGGGTGCGAGGAGGGTGCTGTTGCTTCCGTGTACCGTCGTGATGCGCTTGCTGCAGTTACTGATCCCATTAAACCTGCATTGTTTCCTCCACAAACGAGAACCATGCGTCGCACGTCCGATCCTTCACACTTCGGTCACACTTAGGCTTATTAGGCAAGCAGAAAATTGTTTAGCGTATTTTCTCTTCTCTTTACCGAGAATTGAACAATCCATAGTTTGATTCGAAATGAGCCTAATACTTTAACAACTTGCTGCGTAAGCTGATCATCTATTGTGCATCTATTGCCTCAGTTTTGGGTAGTGTCGACAGTCGCGACCGAGACCTGGTGCTAAGCTTCCAGGGTAGGATTGTGAGGGTCTCGTTTCAAGAAGCGTGTCCTTGGACCAATATCGACCTCTGCCCTACGCTATGGTCCAACTAATCGACCAAACGACCTTGGAAATCCTAATCCTAATTACGCCTAATTCCTAAATTTCCATTCCATTTACTAACAGTTGATAATCGCTTTTTGATTGGAGCTTTCCACAATTTGCTACTTTTGTTACATCCTGCATAGTTAGGACGCTACTTAGCTTGTTCCCTTGCTGATGTTGTTTACTACCTGTTACTGTTACTGTTACTTTTTTGTTTGTTTCACGCGAACTTTTCACCGATTCTGGCGGATTCCATTTTTCCACAAAATTGGCGGCGGCATTCGTAACACTTGGTTTGGTTTGGTTTTTGCAGCAGGAAGATTTTCATCCGTTCATCGAAGCGCTACTACCGTACGTGAAGTCGTTCAGCTACACCTGGTTCAACCTGCAGGCGGCCAAGCGGCGCTACCTGAAGAAGCACGAGAAGAAGATGACACACAACGAGGAGAACAAGTGCAAGCGCGACTTTCAGGTATGTGTACTGGTCTGGTCTACCGAGGTGTTGCGCAAAAATGCGTCCCCCAGGACAGGGCCAACTAATTACACAGGCTCCTCGGTCGGTGGTGGAACCCCCAGTCCCAGAAGAGCATCTAGAACGGCAGAAAGACAGAGAGCGAGGCCCTCCGGCCAAAAATAGTCTGGTGTTGGTCTGGACTGGACTGGACTGGACTGGAGTGGCCGGGGCCCACTGGGAGAGGGTTTCAAGTTCGGGTTCGGGCGGTTTGCTCTGCGGCCTGGAGATCCTAGATCCTAGGGGTCCGATAGCCTAATAGATAGTATTAAACGCCGGCGATGGCGATGATGATGTGGATGATGTGGATGATAGACACTTTATTTGCCCCGAAAGTCGAACAGCTTAACTTCGTTACTGGCTGCTGCTGCTGCTGGTAGATGGCCTCCGGCTGGCTGACTGGCGGAGGGTTACATCTCCCGGAGCCCAGAGGCCGGGCTCTGGGTGTGTGTGTGTGTGCAGTTGTTTGCCACACATCGGCACCATATCAATGATAGTGCCAATTATTCAATTTGCTTCCTTATCGCACCCCCGTCTACTGGCCACAGCACGGGGCTAGGGCTGCTGCAAGGCAACCGCCGCCGGGCCTTTGAAGTCCTGCCCGGCGCGCGGGCCCGACCAGAAATTCGAGCCCCGTTTCGGGTCGCCCCTTGGGAACTCTTTCTCTCTCTCGCTCTCTCGCTCTGGGGCTTCTGGGGCCCTTCTCTGGGCTGGGCTGTCTCAGGTTACATCCCAGTATTGGGCAACTCTGTGTTATCTCCTCGGAGCCATCGGTGTGCAAGTTGCTAGTGTGCGTCGTCCTGGCAGCCCGGACGGCAGGACCGTTGATGCGTAAAAGTGTTTGGACGATTTTTCGCAGCCACTTTGCGCCGAGCCGAGTGGCGCCCCGTAATTGAGTTATGCGCGGGTGAACCCTCGATCCTCAGTTCGAAGACCGCCGACAGATGCCTCGTCAGTGTGTGTGTGTGTGTGTGCCTATCGTTATGCGTACCACAGTGGTGTGCCAACGTAGTGGCCATATAGTGGCACTTTGCACAATAGTTTCGGTTTTTTTTTTCGAAAGTTTCGAGCAATCATTCGAGCACCGGCAAACCGTACCGGAAGAAGTTCCAACAGCTCGAATGAGCATTTAGAGTCGGGTAGAAATGTGGATTGTATTACTGTAACACTGAGCGCCTACTTTGTGGGGAACCTACTCGATTCGAGCAGTTCTTCAGTTCTACATTTTTCGCCCAAAGAGCTATCACAACCCAGTGGGGTAAAGTAAGTTTTAAAAAAGAAGGATAAAGGATGTTGGCTCAGCCACCCACACCCCCATCCCCCTCGTTCGGATTTGAGTCGCTCTCGCTGCGTAACGCACTGTAGAGCTAGTTGCTGCTCGAATACTGTGAAGCGACCCGCTCGGCGAAAACACGCGAATTGGTACGCCCAGTAGCTCGTGGTAGCTCGTGATCATGAACACCCTACTCACCACCACCACCTCCCCCCTCCGGGCCCCGTATATCTGAACAACCTCCGGCCGAAATGCATTTAAACGCGCGGCAAAGGACTTTTATCTGCTTGCTCGCTCGATTCTATTACACGCAATTTTACACGGACACGGAACTGTCAGTGACCGGAAAAGGGACCAAAACGGCACACGCAGTAACAAAGCGGTTTTTGGGCGCACAGCCCTTTGATGTTTGTGTCGCGATCCCCCTCCATCGGCACCGCCGACACAGCATCCCAGCATCCCAGAGCGCGCCGGTTTGGGACGTCAAATTTCGGCTCCCTCCCGCTCTCTCTCTTTCTAATTGGTTTATTAGCCACCAGCTCGGCCGCACACACACATACACACCTACACAGGCGCTACTAAACAAATGAAATCACCCAGAAACGAGGCAAACGTGCGGGTGCCGAAAATGAGGGGGAACGAAAAGCGT
Source organism: Anopheles cruzii (assembly GCF_943734635.1). Classification (NCBI taxonomy): domain Eukaryota; kingdom Metazoa; phylum Arthropoda; class Insecta; order Diptera; family Culicidae; genus Anopheles; species Anopheles cruzii. The sequence continues at coordinate 10,686,177 of NC_069143.1, forward strand.
TTATTTTCCAATTACCGCGCGAGGGGGATCGAATAAAATTTGCATGCTTTTAGGGCGACGGCGACGCTGTCGGCGTGGGCGTAGAGAAAGGACGAAAAAAGTCCCTAGAATGCCCAGACCCAGACCCAGTCCCAGCTATCACGTGGGTCAATAAATCCCGTGGAATGCGAACGTGCGGAGAAGACAGGATGTGATGGGCCTGGGCCAACTGTCGACTGAACGACGGTTCTCAGGTATTACTGGCCAGACCAGATTTTCGACCAGAATGTTGCCAATATAAGACGTTGCAAAAAAGGACCCAGAAAGGGCCACTAACCTGCCAGTTTCATGCCCAAACACGCATCCTTAGACCATTTACTTCTGGGTGTTGATTTGACATGTCTATGGGAGAAAAGTTCAACTCCCCGTAACTGTAGGTGAGACTTAGTAACGACTCATCAGGTCAAAGAATGTTTGTTTCGCCTTTGTTTCGGTGGCCACCGTATGGCTTGATTATGTTAATCTCTGTTGCTTTCTGTAACGTTGTATTTGTACGGACTTTTTGTCAATATTGCCATCAGACCAAAACAAACAAATTTTTTTAAGCAGTTTTCCGGCCACTCCCAACGGGGAGACCAATCCATCTAAAGGTTCGCGATTTCCGAAGCCCCGCAAGCCGTCTATTTAGGCATTTAGCAGTCCAGACCTAGGTAGTCTTGTTGGTCTAATACCTGGAGGTCGCGTTGATTTCGGTTCCCCCCCCCCCCCCACCCCCCTTCTCAAGCGCTTATCAAGCTGCTCGAATCTAATCTAGACCTCGATGCGTCAATCGCACTCGAAGCGTTTTGTTTGTTGGGGAACTTCCAACAACTTCTGACAGTGGATCAGTTGCTGTACTACTAGGGTCTCTTCTTCTCCCAGCGAATGGAGCTGTTGGCCGAGCTGCCTGCTTGCGTGTTCTCCATCTCCACAGCACCGCAGTCGCACCACCCCTGTTCACCGTACCTATCCTGTGGCTCCACGCACAAAAAGACGCACGCCATGGACGACATCTCCTGGATGGACGATGGACCTGGCTTTCTTCGCCCCGCTGATCCGATGTTTGTGTCGGGTGTGTGTGTGTGTGCCTCGGATATGCCTCGGACGCCCCGGGGCCAATTATCAACAACGAGGCGAGGCAGGTGCGCCCGGGGGAGGTCGCGAGAGGATAACATCAAAGTCCGGGGCTAATGTAGCCGCGGAGTCCGGGCGGCGCGCGATTCTTTCAGATATCGACACTATGTTTAGATGATTTGACAGAAACATTTCCTCAATTTGGCGCACACCGCCCGTTGATCTTGGCGTGGCGGCGCTGGGGAAGGGCCACCACTTCCCTGTTTATCAAACGTACACCACACACACACACACACACGCACGCTTCCGCTAACGGCAGTGGCGGTGGCGGCGGCGGCGGCATGTTTTAACCACCAAAGAGCGCGGCGCGGCCTAAAAGGCTCCGATAGGCATCGCTTAGGCATCGGTTCGTGTTTTCCCCCGGCCTCCCCCTTTTTTTTTTTTTTTTTTGACTCTCCCCACCCTGTACCCCCCGTCGTCTGTTGCCGGTCTTCGGTTTTCTTCTCTGCCTCTATCTTCGCGAGGTTCGATTTCGCGCTTTTGGCGCCTTTGGCGCTTTGGCGATGTGTTTTCTTGTTCTTTCTTCGTTCGCTCCGTTCCTTGTGTTTGTTGTACGCGTTGTTGTTGTTGTTGTTGTTGTTGTAGCTCCTCGGGTTTGCGTTCGACTCTCTTTTGCAGCTTGCGAGTGGCGTGTGGTCGCGTTCGCCCTTTCGCTTACTCCGGTTCCGGTCCGGCGCGTTTTTTGTTGGTTGGTTTTGTTGTTTGGTTCTGCCGTCTGTGCTGTGCCTTCGTCTTGCCTTCATTTTCTCTCCTCATCTTCTCTTTTATTTCTTTTTGTTTGCCCTTTTCCAATGTTTTTTTGTTTTGTTTTATGTTTTTGCGGCTTTTAAAAATCAATTACCGGACGCTAGACGCGGTAGCCGCGCTCTTGATGTGTGTGTTGTGTGTCTCGGGCACTTACGAAGGGTTCTCCGCTCAGCGAGAGCCGCTTTCTCTCTCGCTCGCTCTCGGTCTCGGTTTCCTGTGCGCGGTCAGCGGGCCCTGTCATCGGAGGTTTTGCCCAGAACCAGCGGAGATCTGTGTGATGGATAGCGCGCGCGCGCGCGCGGCTCATAGTTTGTTTCTTTCGGTTAACGCCTCCACCGGCGGAGAGTGCCTGGGGGCCACTGTGCGCGTGTGTGTGTGTGTGTGCAGTGTGCATTAATGACCAACAATGTCTACTGGGCCCCCAAAGCCCGCAGCGACGACGACGACCCAGCGAGAAGGCATATTATGTTAATGCAGTGTGGTGGCGGGACCTTTTTGTTCCCTTTCTGAGTGTTTCGTTTTGTTTTGTTGCTCCTTTGCTTCTTTCTCTCCCTGTCTCTCCCTCTCCCTCTCTCTTCTCGATAAACGGGGCAGACGGGGGGGTGGGTGTGGTAAATTGGTTCACATTTCAATTAGTTCGAGCAGTTCGCCGCTTCGTATCCGGCTGCTGTTGCTGCTCGAAAGTGTGAGTGTTTTTCTTTGATTTTTCCCAAGTCCTGGCTGGTGGACCACCGTACCACCGGTGGGTCCGATTAGTGTCGCCCGACACGATACATGAAACACTCTGCGCCCGCGGGGAGGGAGCTCCAGCCGGAAAGCAAATATTGATTAGCTCGCGCAATGGGACGCCACGTGAGCAGCATTCTGCGTGTTCTGAGCTATCGGGCTATTACAGACTCGAATCGCTACTGCCCGGCACGACTTGTCCAGCGACATGGCAACGCGGTTGTCTGGATGCTCTGCTCCCGACTGGAACGGATTACCGTCGGTTCTCGCGGGAAGACCGTCTAATCTCTGACATCGCAAGGAGACATTGTGTGCTGCTTCTAATCCCGAATTGAGATTAGAAGGGGGACTCGGGCGCCGGAGCTCAAGAATTGACGATGATTACATCTCGACGATGATGTGATTTGTGTTCGAAAGTCCCGACGGGTTTCGCGTAAGACGCTCCTTTTGGTGCAGCCGTTGGATACCGTTGCCAGGCGCACCCCGTAACGAGTTCTGGAGAATGAAGTCTGGGAGCTCAGTTTGTCCGTACCTAGGTTGAGGGTCACCAGACCAGACTTACCCCACTTGGGTGCTGGAGTGTTTTCTGTTTCATATCCTGTACCTGACCCTTGATGGGAACTTTGTGCAGTGGTCGTCCTCGACCTGTAGACACACAACCGTTGACTATCAAACACAATTCAATACAGGAATTATATTTTATTGATTCAAGTGACAGAAACTAGGGAACAGTATTCAAGAGCCTCTTGCCTTGACGGATCTTCTGAAGGGAACCAGATAGAAACCAGAATCCATCGCCTCCCGGGAGAGCCCCATGTTTGGGGGCGAAGGAAAGTGTGTCCAAACCGAAAACCCCATAACCACGCTTCCGGATGTCTTTCGAAGGGCTTCCCGACTAGGTTTGCTGTAGGTCAAGTAAACGAAACCATTTTGTGTCTCGTATGAGGTGCTCAGGTGGAACCACTTTCGTGCAAGCCCAAAAAATCCTTCGCTGGAACTCCATTTTGGCCTCTCTTGTAGTCCACTGTCATTAGAAGAAATTTGCCATACCTGTCACTGAATTGGTTTGTCATTGTCGGAACTCGGAACTCACAGAACTTTAAACTATGCTAATGCCCCGGTTTTGGGCAGCCGGTGTAGTGGAGCACCCGGAACACCCGGGCTGAGAATTCGGAGGAACTCGGAAGCAATTAAACTCCTACACGTTGGCCCGACGGCCGACGGCCGATCTGTGGGAAGGGCCGCGAACCGCGGCCGAAAGCCGATGGAAGTCTGGATAAGGAGGCCAAGGTCCAAAGGGGTCCGTTTCCGAAACACAAATCCTGCTGAAAGGCTGAAAATGGATACGAGAGGATACGACGGCCCAAGGAAGGAAAGGATTTAACTACTTACGGGCCGGGCTGGTCTTTTTGGGCCATTGTTTTCGGAACCTCGGAACGGACACCCCCGAATACTCGTGTGTGTGTGTGTCTGGTACTTGACTTCCCGTTCTCGAGATCTCGAGATAACTCTCCAGGGATTTAGGGGCATCGGCGGCGGCCACTTGAGACTCCGGTTGTTGTTTGCCACTTCTGGCCCGGGACCTGGCGGACCCACAAGGATCGCGCTGCGAGTCAACAATCCGAAACTGTTTACGTTTGCACGCTCCCTCTCTCCCTCACACACTTGGTGTATCTTCACACCCGGTCCCACCGGAGGAGGACCTCTCACGTTCGCAGCGCTCCGGTTCGCACTTCGGGGCATTTGTTTGTTGCGGTGTGCGGGCGATCTGGAGCGATTCGGGCCGGGCCGGGTGATCGTGAGAAATCTCCCCAAATAAACCCTGGGCAAAGGTGACCAGACCAGGTGCAGGTGCCGCCAGAGCGTGCTAGGTTCCGTTCGGTGTTCGTCGTATTGCTAGAGCTTTATTTACAGAAGATTACTTTTCTACACCTTTCGTTTCTTTGCCACCACGCGACCTGGGCGCTGGCGACTTCTCACACTTCGGGCAGGCTTCAGGTAAGCGCCCGGAACCCGGAACCACCCCGGGGAGGGGAATCGACAGGATCCGATGATCTGACCACCGTTCCGTCCCGTTACAGTGACGAGGAAAATCAGAGCGAAAAGTCGCACAACAGTTCGCGAAAGTTCTCCAAAACCACGACCGCCAGCAGCAACAAGGTGTTCAGCTACGACTTCATCACACCGACCGGTGTCTTCACCTCGTCCGAGCTCTGGAGCCTAACGCAAGGTGAGCCCGAACCCTACCCGTCAATCGCCACGGGCGCGTGGGACGGGGACGGGGACAAGGCAGACGGTGATTCACGTCCAGTGCGGACGAGTCGTGAGCAGAGCGACACATACACTGCACATTTCTATTCATTCTCTGGAGGGCTCATTCGGGGGTCCAGCCGTTGTTTTTTTGCAGCACTTTTCTTCATCCTTTCACAGCCCCCGCCGCAGCTAAGCTAGGTACCCCCCGGGACTGGGAACGGACGCCAGAGGATAGTCGCCAGACGAGAACTCCACTGCTCTCGCCAACTGACTTCTGACACTTCACACTCTACACAACTGGTTCCAGGCTCTTGGTTTCGCTAATTGGTTTTTGTTTTCTTTCCCCCCCCCCCCCCCGCCCCTCTCTCTGGTTTACCTCTCTCCATCAACCCTCCCGGTGGGTTGGTGGGTGGAGTGCGTGCCACGGATCGGATCGGATCGAGGGCACACCAGGTCTTCACTCAGCATCCTTCGGAAATGGACCACAGTTCCGCAGTCCACAGACCACAGGCATTCCGCAGTTCGATTCCTCAACCAGAGGACCAGCAGCGACCCAAGCGGTGTCAGATGTTAGTTGGAAGTTGGAAATTGATGAAGACTTCAACATAGCTGGAGGCGCTCGACCTGGGTGGACCTCTCACCTAGTCGACTCAAGTCCAATCAGACAGTAGACGAAATAAAACAAAAACAATGACACAATATACATGTGCGTGTGTGTGTGTGTGTGTTGCAGGAAGAATACATGGTAATATTTCATCAGATCTCGTCCAGGTATTACATCTGAAGTGTACAGTAGAGTAACGGAAACGGTGGCTGATTTACACGAAGATGATATAAATACGTAGGTGTATACATGATATAGGTAGGTTTCTCAGAGCGCAGAGTCGCGTACACGGACACGCAACACGCAACACTTCTTCGGAACTAACTGCGGAACTGCGGACGGCCAGGAGGGCGTCTCCCCTCACAGGACAGAAGCCATACAGAAGCCGCCGCCGCACGTGCCTCCACGGTGGTTGATGGGTCGTGGGTTAGTGGGTTGTGGTGGTGGTGGTGGTGTTGTAGGTGGTCGAAGTCCTGATACTACTGGGCCACTGGGCTTCGGGAATTCACTTTGGCGATGGAAATTGATAAGCCGATAAGTTTGATAAACTCACAAGGAGCCAGCACGTTACTTTCTTTCTCTCGCTCTCTCTCTCTCACTCTCTCTCGCCATCTCGCTATCTATCTATCTCTCCCTCTCTCGCGTGCCTGCCAGGCTTCTACGTAGCGCGTGGCGCACCCTGCCGCTTAATCCTTCCTTTGATAGGAACGAATAGAATTAAGGTTCTCCCCAAGAAGCTGGGGATCTCTCGTCAGACCTGGTGCCCCGGTCCCCCGGTCCCGGACCTAGGGGGAGAAAAGGAAGTACGGGGAGTGGCGGGGGAAATCGGCTTACACGACACACTGATCACACAGCTCACACGGCACGGCTCGAGAGACAGAGACAATGGACCTGGACATACACCTGGACACCAAGACACCTACCCTGGCGGCCTAGACGACGCTACTTCCCCGCTGGGCTTAGTTGGCCACCCCTCCCCTCCATGTGGATTCGGGAGCTCATATTCGGGAAATCTTGGACCATTTCTTGGACTCCTTGGAGGTTGATGGAGTCCGTTCATTACCGGGCCGGGGGCCTGCACCGGGTGACAAACACATACACACACACATACACACACATACAGACACAGACACGGAGGAGACACGGAGCGGAATCAATTGGAACTCGTTTTCGGACCACCACCGCCACCACCGCCACCAGGGGGCGAGTGGCCGTGGGTGGCGTGGGCTCCGGGTATCTTGGTGACTTGGGTAAGTCGGGCGAGCGGCACGTGATACGGGGACGCTGCCAGTCGTGGCCGCTTGCTGTCGACGGTCCCGGCCGGCGGCTCCTGGGGAGGAGGAGTCGCGGCCCGACAGTCGTCGGCGTCAACGTCGACGTCGGGCCGCAGGAGCGACTCGACGTCGAACTGGCGCTTCCGGGAGAAGCTCTCCATCGTGTTGCGCATGATGATGGCGGCCGCCGTTGTTTGATGATGGTGATGGTGATGGTGGTGGTGGTGTTGATGTTGATGATGGTGCTGATGTAGCTGCTGTTGCTGCAGTTGATGCTGCTGCTGCTGGACCTGATGCTGATGCTGTAGCAGCGCGACGGCTTGCTGGTGCTGGTGATGGTGATGGTGTAGCGGATCGAGAACCGAACCGTCGGCGGTGGCGGTGGCGGCAAACGGGTGCTTCGGGGTGACCGACGGCGGCGGTACCGGCTGCGAGCCGGTGGCGGCTGTGGCTGCCGCGGCGGCTGCTGCGGCCGCCGCCGCCGCTGCCGCCGCTGCAGCGGCCGCCGAAGCAGTGGTGGCGGTGGCGGATGCGGCCGCCGCCGCCGCCGTCATCGGTACCAGCGGGGGACCCAGATAGACGTGGGCGGTGGGTGGTGGCCCCTGCGGCGGTCCCTGGGGTGGGCCCTGACGTGGCGGGGAGTTGATCGCGGGAAAGAACTGGCGCGGGCTGCTGTTGTCGTAGATGTCATCGTCGGACGTGAGGCCCATGTGCCGGCGGACCTTGCGCTGTGCCTTGCGCCGCCGGAAGTCACCCTTCAGGAAGTCCTCGACGTTCGCCGGGTGGACCGCCCAGTAGTGGCCCTTGCCGTGGGCGCTCCGGCCCGCCTTGATGAAGCAATCGTTGAGGGAGAGGTTGTGGCGGATCGAGTTGCGCCAGCCGGGGCCGCGGCTCCGGAAGTACGAGTAGTTGTCGAGGATGTGCTGATAGATGTCGGACAGGACGAGCTTCTTGTCGGGCGAGCTGAGGATCGCGATCGCGATCAGCCCGATGTAGCTGTACTGGGGTTTGGGTGCCTGCGACGTCAGCTTCCCCGCGTCGGCCGCCAGCAAGGCACCGCTGGCGGCGGCAGCGGCGGCGGCGGCTGCCGCGGCCGCCGCTGCGGCAGCATCCATCGGGGGTCCACCGACCGGTGGACCAACGGAGGACCCGGATGCCGACGATGAGGATGCGGCGGCAGCGGCTGCCGCCGCCGCCGCGTACATCGAGGGCTTGAAGAAGCGCGACAGGGTGCGCGAGTCGGCGACGAAGTTGCCGTAGTTAAAGAACTGGTTCGACCGGAAGCGCTCCACCATGGCGTAGTTGTACAGCTGCAGGCTGTACTGATCGAACTGCACCAGGTCCGCCGCGCAAACGTTCAGCATCTCGGCGCTCGGGGCGGCACGGGGCACTCGGGGCGGCGGTCCTTCAGGTCCTACCAACGTCGGCGGGACCCCGTCCGGGGGACCAAATCGGTCCAGTAGAAACACGACACGCACGCACGCACGCACACGAAGGACTTAACGGACACGGGCACGGACACTTTAGTCACAGAGGAGGGCTATGGAGATATGGAGTGTGCTATAGAGAGCTCGGACGGACGAACAACACACACGCTCCTGCTTGGCGAGCGAGCGGACGAGCGAATGGCCGTTGGTTGGCCGCGCGTCGACCACTCGACTCTCGGCGGCGGCGAATGGAAAACATAAACACACACACACGTAGCGAGCCGAAGTAGAGGAAACAAACAAAACAAACATGAACAACAAACCAACGGCCCTCTCTCTCGCTCTCTCACACACACACGGGGCCCGGATTTGTAGAAAATAATATTTGCGCGCGGAGACAAACAACAACGCAACAATCACCATCTTGGCCCACCCCTCGCTCACTCTCTTTCTCTCTTGCTCTCACGGCCCGCCACGCGCATGGCCACGCCCACTCGACGCGACGCACTGCGAAGGATTACAAGGACACGAGCGAGAGAGCAAGAGTGGTCCGTCCCCGGCTCTCTCGACTCGACATTATGCGTTGTGTATTATGTTGTAACGTTTGTTTTTGTTTTGCGTACATAAACACACACACACACACACACGAGCACACAGGAAGATCGGGTCGAGCACTCGGGAGTGAGCGAGATGCCAGGGAGCTGCTTGAGCTCCGGAAGCTCCTAGCGGCCGTCGTCAGCAGGGGGAACAATTGAACATGACACAGGCGCGCGCGTGGAAAACATAGAAAATTATTTTAAAACATTCCTCCCCCCCCCCCCTGGCCGTCCTCCTCTTGGTGCTTCTCTTCCTCTGGTCGCTGGCTCACTCAAGGGGGGGCCCACAGGAGGAGGCCTACCACCAGGAGGAGGTCAGGGCTGTTCGGTAAGTTTGGCGGCAAACAATTGACAACTTCAGGTAATAAATACGGTCCATTCTTCTAAGATAAAAAAAAAAATTGTTACTTAACTTAACTTAACATAACATAACTTATTAGGCTTGTGTGACTTAATTCGTGCCGTTTTTATTCAACATTTATGAGCTAACTAAAACAACAAAACGTACGACTACCTGAATGAACGGATTGTCCGCCGTTAGCTACTAGCTTTCTGCCATCTTTTAGGTAGTTCCTCGATTCCGTGTCGCTAGAACTTCTTATCTTAAGGAGCGATCCCCGTCAGAGACCCTTTTTTCAATACTTTTATAAGAAGTTAACCTCTGTGCTGCCAAATCGCTACTCATGTAACGGAACAAATACTAGTCCGAAAGCGCAACATCTACTGAATACAGCGGGGCGGTTGACAGATCCCATCCGACATTTTTGGGATAGGTTTTGACCGGTTTTGCGATGTGGGGTCGAGCGTCGTTTCAAAAAATATGCTCAAAATGTCTTTTATCCCATTCTGGTGCTTTTTTTGCCAAAGCTTGCTTCAAACGCATTAAATGTTTCTTGATGGGATGGAATGTCCTTTAATAATTCCAATAGGTTCCGACAGCTCATAGTGCACCACACCTTTCATATCTCACCATAGGCACAGCATAACCGTTGCACACCGTTGCTAAATGGCTTGTAAGGCAAAGACTTGAATTGACGGATTGAAATGTAACGTTCACGTACGTTCATATGAAGAGCGGTACCAACAGCTAACAAAAAAAAGTGTTGGGCGCCCTCTGTTACTGAGCCGCAAACCTTATCGAACAACCCAGTACATTTTACCGTCCGTGCGTTCGTCACATCATCATCAGCAGCACCGTCATCGCCTCGCCGGACGAGAAATGCCGCAACTCAGCTATGCCACAACTACCTCAGCTGACACCGTCCATTCTCCCTACCATTCACTCTCTCTCTTTCTCTCACACACACACACTGTCGCACTCAATCTCGCTCTTTGTGCTAATTGTTGCGCACCGTGGACCCAATGAACACACCGCACAACTGCCAGGCAGCCAGAAACCTGGTCCTGGTTTCTGTGTCCGTGCTTTGTTGAGTGCTTAGGGCTGGGGCGGTCGAGGCGGGCAGGGTTCTGCAATATGCTGATGGACGCACGCACGCACGCCATCGATCGGCGCAAACCCGGCGTACCCGGGCATTAAGATTGCCGACGGATGCCGACGGATGCTGAATCGGACTCCGACGGCCAGGCCAGGACAGCGCCACCGCCACCACCGCGGTATGTCGACTGAATCCTGTCACTTCCGGAAGTCACAACACGTGAAACGTACAATCGCGCTAATTGGCATAACTCGCTACCGGACCAGATATCGACCAACATTTTCGACTGTTTCCGACGGGGAGCTACCGGGGTTTTTTCCAAATCAACTTCCCCAAACATTTTAAAGTCACCCTCAGCAGAATGTTGGGGAACAAGAAATAATCTATTGTTTTCTCGGCCGATGCGTTTGTAGCGATCGGCAACTAGTAAACTGGTCAACTAACCGGCTGGCAAGGTTCTGCTGTGTATTTTTGGTGGGACTCGACCGGAATCACTTACTATGAGTTGCTACTGGTCAACAAACGGTGGAACTGTGTTGTGTTCCACCAGGACACCGCAAGACCACACACACGTCTGTAGCGAGAAACTCCGGAAACTTTCATTGGGAAGTATCCCCTTTGTTTTGTATCAGCTTTTTCGTAATAATCAGACTCGTTACTCTTGAAATGAACTTTTCGGGTCGTTTCGGAAAATTGGAACAAAGGTAGACATAGATGTACTGCATAGAGTTAGGAACTATTTTAAAGGTAATTAAATAAATTGAGCGTTAATTCTTCACTTCAAGACGTCACACACTTAAAATGCCTCGACGATCGACGCCTGGGTCAGATGGGTCGTAGCGGATCTTTCGAGCCGTCCTGTAAACCGCCGGATAAATGCTATCGCACAAATCAAAAGAAAAGGACACTCTCGAATCACCAAATCTCGTTCGCTCAGCCTTCTATATCCCAGCGAGGTGTAAGGAATGGGACACCGCGATCGAAACGATTGAGCTGCTGTTCTTGTTCGTAATGGTGAAGGTAGTTGTCAATGGCTGTCCTGTTTTCTTGATCAAAATCTTGTGAAATACAGTGGAGATCATTTGTTGCAACAAATTATAAGGGCTTCCCGAATCCCAAAAAGGACGTCGTTGAAAGCATTTTAGAAAGAGTCAAAGCCTGGCAAGAGAATTAGTTGTTTTGTTTTACAACCGTTACTTATGTCACTTCTTGTGCTCTAAGTTGCCCTTTACCCATTGCCTGGTTCATGATTGTGTACGATTATGTTTGCAAACGGTTCGTCCAGTACGCGGTACCAATTGGGTGCCAAATGATAGATTTCTAAGTCGATTTCGTTTCGTTTAATTGTCGTTGTTGACAAATGGCCAAACAACAGGACGACAGGCACACGATAATTACTAGTACTCGGAACGGATCCATCCGGGGGCTACACACGAGGTTCCGATTGCCCAAGTCAACCGTTCGGGGCTGCAGCCTGAGTGTGCTTCACAGCAGCAAAAGGATGCTCTTCGGAAGGTAAGTACCTTGTTGACAGTTTCCCGGAGCAGTTTGTGTCACAACTTGTGGTACTTGTGAAACCTCCCAAAAGGTTCGTGGTCTTGGCTGGGTGCGCCTTAAAGCACGTCTGGTAAGCAGTTCTTGACGTGAAGCAGGTATTACGGGACAAGCGATGGGTATTCGAACCCAAAGAAGAAACTCCTGTGCTCTCCTGTTTCCGCGCTCATAAACTAACAGTTCTTAAACTTAAAGTTATCGGAGCTACTGACGGTTTCTAGGTGAGCCGAGCAGAGTAGTAGACCATTTCCCAAAGCAAACCGGAAGGCAAGATAAAATACCGACGGGTGAGTGACGGACGAATCCGCACGGCACCGCGCGGAAACCCAGGCCAGTAATCTCATCCTTTCCATCACCGTAATAGGGCGCGCCGGGCGCTAGTCAGGACATTTCCGGGGACATTTCCATCTTCCACGCGCGGGCGGACGGGTGTGTGCGTGCGGCCGTGCCTGTTGTGCTGCCGTGAACCGTGAAACGGGCACCTTCCGGCGTGTCCCGCCACACGGTGGACCGGAAGGCGTTCGTTAATTTTACGCGCGTGAGCGTTTCTATTGCGTTCCCCGTCGAGGCCTGGGCCTGTTTGGTCGGTTTTCTTCGCGTCAGCGAATCGATCGATCGAGACCACACGACCTCTGTGAGGCAGCGAGGCGAATGGATTTGTCGCCGGCGCATCCTCACTAGAGTCCGCCGTCGACCAGTCAGCCCTCAATATGAATTTCAAATTGCGGACCGCCCCAGCTAAGAACTGCCGTCAATTCTCCGACTCAATCCCCACCGTCCTTGGGGATTCTGCTCCGAACTCGCGACTCGCGTCGTTCACACCTCTGGCGACACCTCTTCGTCGTCGTCGTCGTTACCACCACAAGAAAGTTCCCGATTCCCCAATGAAGGAACCCGCCGCAAAAGTCGGCAGTCGTACCTACGGCCAGAATAGGTCCAAGGAGTATGCACACATATGCTAACGATCAATATATGCAAATCGTTGGCACTGAAGAACTATTGACCAAAATTGAGCAACATTAAACAATTGGCTGCTGTGGATGTATCATCAAAAGTGAAGTGTACCTATCAGAAGCGCATCACAAAACACCCTTGTAGCATGTCAAAGAAACGGTTTTAGTAGAGGCGATAAAAACTACGTGGTCTGATCAAAAAAATTTACGACATTTTAAGTTCCGCGGGCTACGTATATCCGATTTTCGGCTTTTGGGTCATTTTGAGTAATCAGTCAATTTTTGACAGCTATTTTGCTTACACAAAATTATGGACAATGGCCCGCGGCTTATCTCCGATGCCGTCTTTATCTCCTAAACCGTATCATAGCGTCGTCCTTTCATGTCCTCTTTCAGTTTCCGGAACAAGAAAAAGCCACAGGGGGCCAGATCTAGAGAATACGCTAGCTTTGGCATCATTACTGGAGGCCCAGACGAAGCGTAAACACTCGATTTCACATAAATGTTAAACGTCAAATCGATGTGCTTATGTCAAAACTTTTGTGCCGAGCGTTTGTTTACAAACAGAGGATAATGTAATTTCTTCTTTGCTGGTATAATAGAAAAAATCCTAAAACAAAAACAGAAAATATTATTCAGAAATCAAATTGCAGTCTTCGATTTCTAATTTCTCGAGCCAAAAACACGAATGTAAACATGTTTGACATTTCGGTGACCACGTTGTTAGATTTTACCGTTATTATTTTTACCATGGCATTTGCGACGGATTGCTTCGGGCGAATTGCGCATAACTTGCAAAAAATATTCTTTATTGACCGTTCTATCCTTTGGCCTCAATGGACTCATGATGCACCACCACCCTGCTATCGCAGAAAACTGTAAGCAAAACTGTTCACATTCGACCGGACTTGTTTTTGTTCGACGTTCACATCTTCTCGGCCCTGTCAAAAAATGTTGAACCACCGATAAGCGCTGCTTTGGGTCATAATAGCTTCACCACAAAGCCACAGTCAACATTTCGGATGCGTTCGCGCTCTTAACTTCGTTTTTCACACAAAATTTGATAAACATTCTTTGCCATCCATTTTCTTGGAGTAGACAAAAATGAGCCGATGAGCCAAATCTTGTCCAACCAAAACAGCGTAACCCGCGGAAATTGAAATGTCTTAGAACTTTTTGTTCAGACCACGGATACCCGCACAACCGTTGGTCCCCCCGTTGGTCCAGTCGGTCGGTCCGGACCCATCGAAGCAACTGTGCATTGGAGACCCCGCTAGTTCAAGATCCCGATCCCGAGTGTGGTACGGCTTCGGCTTCTGGGAAGTGACAGATCAGCGACCGCCGTACCTGTAGAGCGCGTTCCGGTTCCGGACCCACAAAAATGGCCACCACTGTCCATTTGGCCGTCGCCCAACAAGAGGGCCGCGCGCGACACGTTTAATTGGAATGACGGGACGCAAACGGTTCCCCCCTCCCCCCACACCCGGCACCGAAATGGTTTTCTTCCATTGTTTCAACGAACGGTCAGTCAGTCAGGTGACGGGTGACGGGCTCCGCTGCTACTTCATTGGGAGGCCTATATAGCCATTGGAGCGAGATCCATCTAATTGGGTCTCTTGGGGGGCGTGTAAAGGAGGGTACGGGGAGGGTGGGGGCGGAAGAGTGCGACGTGATGACGATGGAAGTTTTCCCCCTTTTCCAGAATAGGAACCGGACCCCGGGGTCCACTTCCGGGCGCTCGCTTCGACGGACGGGTCCGGGTCCGATGCAGAAAACGTGGCAGAGTGAGAGGGAGACAGCGAGCATTAGTGTTTGCGCTACACACAAACACACACACACACACACACACACACACACACGGTCCGCTGCTTTGTGTCCAGCCTTGTGAGGTTCCCGTTCTCTGCTGCTGCCCGTTCATCGTTCACTTTTGGCGCGAAACCGCTCGGTTGGGTGGTAGTGGGAGGTAGTGGAGGTACTGGTAGGTACTTAAGGGGGGCCGGGAACGGGTGGCTGATGTTGTAGAATTGTGGGAGCCGGTGTGGTCGAAGGCGGCCAGCAAAACCCTTCGGTTCATTCATGTCGTGGGGATGGTCTCCGCTGGAACTCCGCTGGCCACTGGTGGGGTTGGCCGTCAAGCGGGGGGAGAGTTTGTGGTATATGTTGCAGCTTCCAGCATGCTGCTGCTGCTGCTGCCTCCGCTCTGCTGCCGTCTGCTGAAGTGTGTTGACTTACGCCTCGCCCAACTCGCCCGAAGCCAGGGTCCGGTCCGTGCGTCGATTGCGCCTCGAACCTCGAGGATATGTTTACTTTCGATCGACCACCCGAAGACCTCCTCCCAGACCTCCCAGGCCAGGCCTTCGCCCGTGTGTGTGTGTGCGTCAAGTGGACCCACGGTGAATATGATTATCCGGTCGACGTCGTCGTCGTCGTCGTCGTCGTCGTCGTCATCGCCGTTGAGAGGTCTTCCAAATTCGATTCCGTCAAGGGCGATCGGGTGGGTGGGTGAACGGGGAACGGGGTAGTAGAGGAACAGCGGAGATGAAGCACAGTAAGAAAGCAAAACAAAAGCAAAACCAAACCAAAACACGGGGACTTCACCCGGGGAAGATGGGTGACCGCCGCCGCCACCGCGCTGGTCCAGGAAGGACGGGGGCCACCGCAACGCCCCTATGGACACAACAATGGACACAACAATGTGCACCGCCCAGGTCCACCGGTCCAGGACTCGGGCCTCGCCGCCACCAACCGCGCGGGGCTCTTTGTGGCCGGGTGAGCGCGAGAAGTGCGCGCGTCCGTCGAGTGCTTGGAAAATATTGACCAATGCAATCGGCCTCCGGTCCAGGTCGGTATCGATCGACGGTATTGATCGATCGGGATTGGGACTGGGGCACACGGGGACGGAGGCAGTCCGGGTGGTGAAGAACCGGTTTCCGGTCTTTCGTTGGTCTTTCGTTGGTCCGGTCTTGTTGTTGAACCTCAACCTCGCGTAAACACAAGGGCGGCTGCCCGAGGGCGTAGAAAGGGTTATTGGAGAAGGGACTGGAGGGGTGTGGGAGAAGGTGGGGGAAGGGTGGGGTGGCATGGTGGGCTCAGCAAGCCTGGAAGCCCCTGGATGTTTCGCGCCGCGGACGGCGAATCTACGGATTCTTCGAACGTACCGCTTCTGAGAAGGAGTTGTGCGTCCTGAAAGGACTACTGACACCGCCACCACCGAAAGACAGGGAATGGCCCAAAACAAAGTGAAATTACTGTGAGAAAAACCAAACACACACCCGAATCCTTTTGCCGGAAGTGATTTTCTTGGCAGCGGCACCCCCCGGGGAACAATCACCCCCTGGCCGTCATCATTGTGTCTGCGCCGTAATCAGCGGGTATCGTGTGTGTGTGTGTTAGTGTGGCCGCCCGGCCGAACAATCGGCCGGTCGGCTGGCCGGCCGCGCGGCTGCAATCACCCAATTGATGTCCAATTGATGTCCACACCCGCACCCGCACCCTGGCCACGACGCCACGCAGTCACGTAGCGGGTGTGATGACAGGCCCTTTGCCTGCTGGGCCCATTGTGCGGACATCGAACCACCATTCACAGGACGGAACAGCCACCCAGCCCCAGCCGCGAGCCACAAACAATAGGCGCTCTCGGACGACTCGATTCTTCCTGCTCGCTCGTCCCTCTCTCTGTCACACATAGGGAGCACCTACATCCCAATCCACCGGTTTTTGGCGGGCGACTCGAATCAGAATCACGTGTCGGAAGCACTCTCGGATGATTACTCTCCAGGAAGTGATTGTTCGACGGACGAGAAGGTCTCTCGTGTTGTGTCCCGGTGTCCGGTGGTGTCCCAGCTTAGCACTTCCCCACGCACACACGCTCACGCCTCCGGATCTGAATCCTGCCGTGAGGCTAAACGATTATGCCACTGCAGCAGGATGTCCAGGAGATCCTGGGGCGAAGAATGCGCTCCAAATGATTTGAGTGGCGTCTCAGAAAACCCTGATCTCCCAGCTGCCGGTGAGCGCTCTAGACTGAAGCTCGGATACCTCGGACACTGTACCTCAAAACAGGCGTACCTTAAAACAGTATTGCTAAACCGCTTTTTATTGAACTGTACGAGTGGTGAGAAAGGTAAGGTAAGCTTGACAAACGTAGTCAGCGGTGTCAGTCAGCAACTGGTGTGAAGTCCCAACAGGTTTTAAGTGCGAAACCCTAGATCTAGATCTAGATATCTAGAATGTGAATATCTGTTGGCTACTGTAATTCTCGGGAGAAACCGCCGATTGGTGAGGGGTTCTGTGGGGGGGACCAATTTATTTGAAGAGACTCAGACTCGCCGAATCGCGATACATCGAATCGAAGAAGAGCGACCACTCCACTCGACAGACGACGACGTCGGTGTCGTGTCAATTCTTCCTGTCAACCAAATCTTTCCATTCACTCGATCTGCTATGTTGTCACATTATACATTATAGCCTCCAGCTCTATGGCACCGGCGTGACCACAAAGGGCTCGGCTAGTCGCTAAGCCCAGTAGATCCTTGACCAGCTACTGGGAACACCTTCGGAGGGAGGTCGACTTTTAGGAGCCCCAGAAAACTCAGGAGTTCCAGAAACAGTCACACAGTCGAAACCGAATCGTCCGCATCGCATCCTGGGCCGGCGGCATCCGATTTTGCGACTGTTGCGAGCACCCACCCACCCCACCCATTGTTTGTCCTGAACCCGTCTTCTTCGTATTCTCAGAGAATTGTTGAGAAATTAGTGGAACAATCGAGCCGCCGAAGTCACGTGTCCACGTGTCCACCGCTAATGAGTTGATGGGCCTCCCTTCGCTCGCTCGCCCGCTCGCCCGTTCGCCCGCAGCGCCTTAGGTAATCGCCCGGCCTTGTTGCTCTCGGCGCGCGCGTGTGATAATTGAAACCTCCAAATGGGTAACATCGGCCGGCCAAACAATAGGCCGCAAAGCAGGAGAAAAAGAAAGAGAGAGAGAGAAAGAGAGAGAGAGAGGAAAATCCCGGGGTAACGAAAAACTCCTGGCCATTCAATTGGGCGAGGTAATTTGACGAATTAATGGCACGGCCCCGTTATCGGAACCGCAATTGTTGTGGACCATGTATATTTGGTATTTTGTGTGCAAATATTATCGTATTTAGGGGCCTACCAGTGCGACGATTTGTAAGCCTTCGGCCCCGCTACCATTCATGCCGAAATCCCTCGCCCCTCCCCTCGAGCCACCGAGCGACACACGGGGGAATCGGGAACATCTTGTTCGCAACAGGAGACGCGCTGATCGCCCGATTAGGATTCCCGGGCGGCGGCGGCTCCCGTGCTTCAATTATAGCCATCGCTTTTGAGCTACCCCTCCCATATTCTCCCTCTCCGTCTCTCTCTCTCTCTCTCTCTCTCTCTCTGTCGTGGTTTCTTTCCGGGTCTTAGTGCCGATTGGCGGCGTTTCCGAATAATGAACCGAAATGCGTTCTAATATGTGTGTTGGTTGGAGCGCGCGCCGCGCCGCCGTTGCCTGTGCCCTGCTTTCGGGAAACCTTCGGGGAACCGAAATTTGACTCCCTTTCAAGGACCCTGGCATCCTGTGTGCGTGTGCGTGTAAAATGACATCCTGGGATACACGGTTGCGGTTTTTCAGTGGTTTCTTCTGGGAAGGAACCAACAATTTACCTCTGCTCCCTCTGCGTGTGTGTGTGTGTGATCGTATCAAACCGATCAATCGAGATCGGGAGCACTCCGGAGCAAACCCTCCACGCTGTGGTGAGTACTCAGTGGTGCTAGAATATTTCTGGATACGATAACAAAAGAATTGGGAAAACAATCATCAATTTCTGGCTGTCTGGCAGGACGAGAGGGTATGTCGGAATGTGGTTAACAACATTCCACCAGCAGTTTCCACGGTACGACGAGTTTAGTGCCGTGTGCAGCGAATAGGACTCGCTAGTCGCGGATGGGCTAGTCATGTCACGAGAATGGCGGACGAGGACGACTCATTCCGTCAAGTCTTCGTAGGGGCTTCTTTTGATTGGATCGAGGTAACGAATACGTCGGCTCTACTCAAACATCCTGATCGGGAATTGTTTACTTATTGCCGAAAACGAATTCCAAGAACTCCACATGATAGATTGTGCTGTGAGAAAAAACGCAACAAACACGAGCGAACAAACCAAACAACAGTTATCAGTTCTGCTCCGGGCATAATAATGAATGACTTTAATCGGAAAATCATCGCAAACCTAGGCGCCGAAAATCTCCGCAGTTACTTTGGCTTGGGATTTACTTTGGAGTCTCAGCTCGGTTTTCCAAGGCCAGGATATTGAGTGACCTGTTTTATTACCAATTCTTGTATTTACAATTCTTCGCCCCTTACAATGCTACACCGAAACTGTGTGTTTACCGGGGAGTTGTGTAGCAATTTCCTTTAAATTACTGTGCAAAATACCATTATTAGCGCTGACGCAGGGCAGCGCTTTGAGATTGAGAGATTGCCGTGCTGGCGACTTGGAACCGACGTGGAAAACGCAATGTCCTTCCTGCCTTTTTCCTATATGTTGTTCAACTCTCTTAACGAATGAAGCAAGTTCGATAGATGTTCCAGTTCAAATTGGATGAAATCGGAATCTGATACCCGAAGAGTGTCGAGAAAATGTAGTAACAGACTGATTTGTCCCAAAACCGTCGCTTGCAGCTTTTTCCAAACCCTAACGTTCTCCGTCGGGATACCGGGACTGCTTTAAAAGCCGCACCGCATTATTCATGCCTCAAGTGGCTTCGGGCCTGGCTAATGTGACTGAAAAGTTGATTATTTTGTCTTCGTCTAGAAAAAAAGGACGAAACGGCGCGAGTACCGTCGTGTACCGGTTTGCTTTAGCTCTCTCTCTCTGTGTTTGGGCCCACAACAAACCGCTTCCCCGCGCACATGTGCGGAACAAGTTTATTTATTGATTTTGCACTTTCTTTTGGTCGGTAGGGGGGGGCGGTTAGGGGACACGATCCAATTCTTCCCTTAATATGGGCAGGATTTTGATTTGCCGCGCTGGCTGCGAAAAAAAAAACATAAATCCCACTCCCCCCAGACCAAAGTCAGCGCCAGGGTCCGCGAGGAATTTCGTTACAAACCGAAAAGCACCAAACGCACACACGCACACACACAGGGCGCGGTTGGTATCCATTGCGTGGCAGCATAACCACGCCCCATTTGGAAGGCGCATAAATCGTTGTAAGCCACGCCCCACACGCGGTTTGGTGTTCGTCCACACGGCAATCCCCCACGGCGTTGCGCATTCGCCGCAACAGCCCCTACAGCAGCGAGGTATTTATCAAACTTGTAATTAACCCTAAGGGAGCTCCGTAGGGTTTTTATTTGCTTTTTGCGTAACAACAGCTACCAGACAACGGGCTGCGTGACCGACAGTTACCGTCCGTAGCATATCGGCCTGGAAAACCTAGCGAAATTCAACGAGCTAACGATCGCGGTAATCGGGCCCTGCAGCGCCATCTGTACGTCAAAATTACATGCGAGCTGAGAAACAAACCCGAGCTCCGTCAGCGCACAGCAAGCTTCAGCAATTCATCGTGTGGGCTGAGCGAGCTTTTGACAGCTACAGTGGAAAGCGTAAAAAGACGTTTAGTTCATGAACACGAAAGATTTTACGAAATACAGGAATGGAAAAATTTATTTTAATCAACCGAAAATCAACCAAAGACATTACATAAGACATGTAAACGATAGTTTTACTGTAGTTAGGGATCATTTTCAAACGAAACGTTTTAACCAAACATGTTTGGAACAGGCTAAATTCCTCCAAGAATTAGGATTTTTTTGGTCCATATTATTTCGACATTGTCCACGGTGTATCCTTTTCCTTTTTTCCCGTGAACGTGTAGCGAACTACAACACTGATGTTGAGGTCCAAACTAGACGTTGGCAATTCGGCCGCGTTACGCGAAAAGCGGCCGCGTTACGCGTTACGTTACGTAACGTGGGTTTATTTCTCGGGATTTTTTAAATACGCCTTGAACTCTGCCATTTGGTGTCCAAAAATGCTTCTCGGGAGCATTTCTCGGGAACAAATCTGCAATTTGATCTAAAAAACATAGCACGGGTTTGTATCTCGGGAACATATCTGCAATTTGATCTAAAAAACACAACGCGAGTTCATTTTTCAGGAACAAATTTGCAAATTTGATCTAAAACACATAGCACGGGTTTATTTCTCGGGAATAAATCTAAACATTTGATCTAAAAAACATAGCACAGGTTCATTTCTCGAGAATTTTTGATGCGCCTTGAGCTCTGCAATTCACCATACGTGCTATGGGGTTATTTCCCGCGAGCGAAATAAAACCACTCCAGGGAGTTCTTTGTGACCGCATTCAGGCGTTATTCGGCGTTCCAAATACGAGCGTGGCCTGGAGCAGGTTGACCGCATCGTCGTAGCTGTCCTCCTGGGTGCGCACGCAGATCTCCAGCCGCCGGTAGCCACCTCCGCTCAGGTCTTCGTGCGTGTCGCACACGCGCAATCGCACCGGTCGCCGGAAGTGCCGGTTCAACTCCGGCACGCAGACCTCCGTGCCGTACGGAACGCGCAGCTGCGGATCCATTCCGACCGTCACGAACGGCGCCCGATCGTCTAGGTACTCCTGCAGCGTGTACAGTTTCTGGTGTCGCACGTCCAGATAGTCCCGCTTCCGGTCGCTCTCGTACTGAGGCCGGTACGCGGTGATCAGGAGCCGTTCGTGTGTCACGTTTCCCGAGCACTCGAGGTCGGCACTTGGGTGCACAATATCTGGTGGTCGTGGTGACAAGGTGCATGAGGATCCACACCCATTAATCCATTACGCCTTTGCCCGCCCGCCACTTACAGTTGTGATCCTTCCCGGTGCACCAAGAGGGTAGCTGCGAGCAAACGACGAACAGCGTGAGCACGATGGCCCGGGGCCAGGACGTTTGCGGAGCCATCGATCGAGCTGGGCAGGTGAACTAGAACTGACGCTCGATTCTTGGCTCTTGGCTCGTTTCCTACACGAAAACCACAACAGCAACTGCGCAAAGTAAGAGCCACAACACACAGAACACACACAACAAAACAAGGTAACGAGCTAACGCCAGCAAAGGCAAGACCGGGGGTAGGTTCTGCGTAGTCAGCAGAGTCTTCCCCGGCCGTGCCCCGGTGGTCTATTTATTGGATTTTTGATTGTTCAAATCGGTGTCACGCGGTGTCAGGCTTCAAACACCGTAGATGGCGGCAGTATATTTGAAGTGCTGCGTACCGTACGCTTCGATCACCAGCCTTATGAAGCGCTGACCGATTCCACCCGCCACCACGTAACCGGTCCCAACCTGGCTGCTCTGGTCTACCGTGACCTCCACGTAGGTGACGACCGCTCCCACGCCCGCCTGCGGGTACGACAGGTCCAGCTTCACATCCTGTGCGGTCGACCAAAACTTGCTGTCCGACGAGAGCCCAACGAGCCGGTCACCGGGACGGCGTCCTCCGAGTGTATACACGATCTGTTGCCGGTTCGCATCGCTCCGATCGAGCTGGGTGCTCTCGAGCAGCTGCGGTTGTCCTGCTGCCGGGGCCGGAATACTGGACCGAGCCGGACCGAACGCGAGTGATCCCTGGAGAGTCGGAGCGGGGGGGTCGGCTAGTGGGGTGCAGATGGCGCCACCAAACACCAGGGCTACCAGTGCACCGAGGGCAAACAGTGTACGCTGCATCGTGAGGATCGGGGAGGATATTGGGATGCCTCTGTTGGGAACGCGCTAAGGAGACACTGATACCGACGGGCTCGGATGTACGTCCGTTTTATAGTATCCGGAGCGGAAGTGCGCCTTATCGCGCAGATAGCATCGACGATTGGGATGGGCTACTTGAGAAGCCGGTGACGGTGACTCCCATGGCTTCTTATCGTTTTTTTCTTGTTCGACAAAAATTGACTCAGTACAAGTGCTTTCCGCACACTTGACGCACCGAATCTTGACCTACTAATCCCCTTTGCGACACGGGAGCCAGCAGCAGCCATTGTCTGGTTGATTCTGGAACGGTAAGAACGAAGTACGCAAACCCGCTGGTCGGTCTGGATCAGGTAGAGCTGCTATGGATCGAAAAGAAGAAACCTATCCTACGTTAGGGATGGAGAGGGAAGAATAGCATAGGCAAAACCAGCAGAACCAGGCAGAATCAGGCAGAGTTTCGCAGGCAAGAGTGTGTGTAAAACCATTGAGCAACGCGCCACCTACGAAGTCGGTGAATTGCTGTTGAAATAACTAACGCAGCGCGGAACACATCGAAGTGCTACACGACGAGGCGATAAAACTGTGGACGTAGAAGAAGGGAGAAGCTTAGTGGGTGAGGGAGCAAATCTGTGTCAAACTATCAGAGCTCTGTCAGAGAGAGAGTAACTCCGCTGTCAGTCCCGCTGTCAAACTTGTTACCGTCGAATGCTGTAGCCGTCGGTTGCCTTCTTCAACATCCGCACGCCGCCGCCACCACCACCGTCGTCTTCCCCGGCAGAGGGTGTGCGCCTCATGCGGGCCCCGTACTCGTCGCCGTACTTGAGCGCTTCGTGCGCCTCATCGTCCCGGACCATCGCCAGCGGGGGCGGTGGTAGATGCGGAGCGCTCGAGACCGGTGGCTCCGACGTGCCCGTAGCCGACTCCGACCGTGGTGCCGGGACGGTTGCCGGACCTGCTCCATCGGCAAGTGGTGGCATCGAGATGTCGTACTTGCGGGGGCGGCCGCGCGACAGGTGGCGGCGCTTCAGAAACTCGTGGTCGTCCACCATCCAGAACGAGCCGAAGTCGTCCTCGTACCGCACGAAGCACTTGTGCAGCGACAGGTTCGTGCGAATGGCGTTCTGTGGTGTGGAGAAGCCGGTCGATAACCTCCGGTAATCCATGGGATCCGTTCGGATGTACGTCTCAGGACGGTCTACAGGAGCCCAGTCAACCTTCCAGGTCCATCGACCGTCCATGACGTATACGTACCACAGCGCGTGCTCTGGTCTGGCTCATCTCATCGTTCTACTCGAAGTGGCGCAGCCTCGGGAGACGGGGTTCTCGAGTTCTCGAGAAAGTCGGTTCCGGGCGCCGGTCCCGAGCTACGAACCACAATGGCACCGGAGTGATGGTGGTTAGTAGACTCGACTTGAACCTTGCGCCCAGACCCCAGCAGTGGACATGTACTCGAATAGTGGACAAACTATTTCCGGTTTTGGGATTTTGGGATTTTGGAGACGGAGGACTGAATCAAAAGGTAACGTGACACGAACCGTTTGTAGAAGAATGGTGGCGGAGGCGGTGGTGGAGCCCTGAGGGACTGGCCACTGGCCTCGCTCGGGACCACCGCAAGGGTGGTCCCGACCACGGCGGACACCTGCTGTGACTCGGGCGACGCTTGCGACGGTGACGGCCCGCCCGATGACGTAGTCGATGATGCTAATGCCGTCTTCTTCTTCGTCGGATTGCAGCCGCCGCCGCCGCCGCTCCCGCCGATGTTGCTCTGGTGAGGTGCCGAGTGACCCGTGTGACCGTGGTGATGGTGTTGTTGCTGCTGCTGGAATTTAAACTGCATGATGCCGAGCTTCTGGGGCCGCCGCTTGCAGAACTCCGCCTCGTTCACCGTCCACACGGCGCCCTTAATGTTTTCGACGCGCATGAAGCACTTGTGTAGCGACAGATTGTGACGAACGGCATTCTGCGTGTGCGTATTGGTGGTACGTAAATATTTGTATGGGAAACACCTTCACCACGATCCCGGGATCCCTTTTCGTTTCATGTTTTTCCCGGGCCCCCGTTGTGTCAATTCTTGGATGTGTGGTTCCCTTTTTTGTGGCCTGACGGAACCGGACTTACCTTCCAGGTGGCCGCATTGCGCCGGAAGTAACAGAACGTGTTCTGGAACCAGTTGTAGATCTCGTTGAGCGTCAGCTGCTTCTCGGGCGACTCGATTATGGACTGTATTGTGGGAAGAAAGCCAGACCGCACAGCCGGACCACAACCACACAGATATATAGCTTCTAGACGCACGAGTTGGGCGATACAGTAGGGGTCCATCTGGTGTTTGGGGATTTTGGGGACTACCGAGACTAGTTGACTTTTGAAAACATTTCGGAAACATTTGGCTTCCAGAATTGTCGTATTTGGGAACTCGGAAAAAAACTCGACATGGACGCCCCGGATCCAAACACTAGATGGACCACCCTGTACCACCGTGCCCTGTACCCACCTGCCGGATCAGCGATGCGTAGGTGAACGGAGGGCGCACATCGTGGCTGCGGTAGAATTCGCGGTTCTTGTGCACATCTGTTGAGACGGAGGATGAGATGAAGGAGAACAGGTCTATGGATTACCGCGTGTGTGCGTATGTCCGGCAGTGGACCTCAGCCAGCACACCTTACCATCTTGCACGTCCGGATAGTTGAGCTCTGAAGGGGAAAGGTAAGAGTGGTCGGTTAGGTTCGGCAAGCCTCGCCTTCGTCGCCGCCTGGTTTACCTTCGCTGTCGGGAGGTGAGTAGTACTTCGGTCGGACGCCGCCACCCTTCGAGCCCTTCCCGGAGCCGGACGACCCACCGCCACCACCACCACCGGTGCAGACCGGGGTGGCCCCCGGTGAATGCTGCAGACTGTTGGTGGCGGACCCGCCGACGGTGTGCTGTGGGTGCGAAAGGGACACCGCCACCACTGAAGCAGCTCCAGTCTGTCCAGTCTGTGGGTGCTGGTGGTGCTGGTGGTGATGATGATGGTGCGCGAATTTGCTACCAAAGGGCGATCCAGGCTGGACCAGGGTAGCGCCGGACGCAGTTCCCAGCTCGGTGGCCGTCACGTCCGCCGGAAAGCGGAGGCCAGCGATGAGCTCGAACGGACTGGCGGCTTGGGCCGTGGTCGGCGGTTGCGACACCGTTGCGACAGTCGTCGGCTGTGGTGGCGGCACTGGTGGTGGCGGTGCTACGTGGTGTGTTGGCGGCGGTGGCGGCGGCGGCGGCGGTGGCACCGGGGCGAGCTGGGACAGGAACTGGCTGCCGAAAAGGGTGGCCGGGGCGCGCATCAGCTCGTTCTTCTTGTTCAGGTGCAGTATCATCGCCTGCAGCCGGTCCCGCTCCTTCTGCAGCTGGAGGTGCAGCTGGCAGACCACCTCCATCTGGATGCGCGCCTGGGCGGCCGAGTAGTCGCCGTTGATGTGGTCCGAGTGCAGATGGCTGTAGAAGTCGTTGAACTCGTCGAACACCCGCTCGCAGCCGGGCCAGCGGCACGCACCTCCACCGAACAGTGGGTGTACCGTGGGGCTAGTGTTGGCCCGCGGCGCGCCCAACCCACTGCCGAGCTCATCTGGAGATGCAGGAGACAGGGCGTGCGGGACAAGAGTGATAGAGAGAGTAACGTAACGTAAGTAACGGCAGCAAGAGCCCTCAGACAGGGCCGAGATTCCAACCGCGGAGGTTTCTCCCTCCAACAGTTCCGGGAAATGAGGAGGGTGGACAAGGGAGGGGGTATCAAACAAAGGACACAGTGTGGTGGTTGCACAACTCTTCCGCAATCGTAACACACGTCCAGTCCAGTCCACACGAGTCGGTAGGTCCCTGCTCCGGGTGGCATTCCTAGAAAGTGTAGATCCAGAAGAGATTCAAAGCCCACAGAACGGATGGAAGGTGGTGTAGGGTGCGCCCTGCGAAGAAAAAAAAGGAGAGTGGAACCAAAAACCACAGCCACAACGGCAGTCTGTCTCCTGCTGAGTGCTGCATTTGACCATTACTTGACACCGAGTGATGGGGAAAAAGGGAACTGGAAACTGACACTCCTTGTCACGACGGCGAAAGTACACCACACACACACACACACATACACGCAAAGGATGTGTCACGTCTGCGCGTCGTCTGGTAACGCTGCAGCCGAACTGAACCAGGTGCACCAGCCAGGCCTTCCCTAAGACCCCACCTCCAAATGAAGCAAAATACGAAAGAAATTACGAAACGGAAGATATGAATGAATATTAGCCCCAAAAGCTGCCCGTCTACGGCCGGCCCGGTGTGTTTAGGCAATTTGAGGCCCACGAGACGACCAACAACAACAACGACGTCGGGGTCCGGTGGCTCCGTTCCAGACGAAACGTTCGCCAGATTGGGTGCTACGCTTCACCTTACCGAATCCTCAGCACCCGGACTGTCCCGGACAGCGACACACCCGAGCAACGACAGAACCAGTTGCCGTCAAACACCAAACAGAGACCCATCAACAAACAGGCACCTTCTTAAAATGGTATGGAAAACCGGATAGCAAACGATTCGCATCTGAAACCACTATGTGCACTCTGTGTTGCAGGCGTAATCTATACACCGGCTCGAAAGTAGCGCCTCTTTCTTCGTCTCGTGCACTCTCTCTCACTCGCTCTCTAGTCAGCGTGGCGCAGACTCCGTAGCCCCCGGTCTCCCGGTCTCGGTCTTGGACTTCCGGTCCCTCTCGAGGACCGGGTCACGACCGCTGTTAATTGGTGCTTCTTTTGTAGTCGCCAGGGCCGCTACCAATGGTTCAATCGTGAAGGACCTGAATTCCTTAAAAAAAAAAATCCAATTCACCGACGCCTGTGACTGGTGATCTTAAGATGGCATCCTGTTTCTATCGTCATCGCTAAAACTTACATCCTTTCTGTGGATGCGGTTTGCTTCTTCGTCTTTGGGGGGCCCCCCCCCCCCCTCTGCCAATTGCACTGGAACTTCACGGTAATGCTTACGAGCTGATCCTTGGAGCAATGCGAGCAATGCGCTTGGACCTACGAATTCTTGAACAGCCTGGTCAGCCCTGATTGAGTTTAATATTTAGCCAAACAGCGAATGCTACATTCCATCCCGCTTTCTGGTGCTAATTTTGGAGTGCCGATGATCGCAGGAACATTCAGCGCATCGGGCGGGGTATTATTCTACACAAGCTTTCTGCTATTAAATTATCCCTGCTGAAAAGAGTTCAACACATCACAACATGAGTTAAATTTTATTAACTTATGTAACTATCCATGCAAACATCGTCAAACGTGGGACGGACCAGGACAGCAAAGCGCAGTAAAACACATGTTGCATGCATCGTAAGGGTACGTGATTTATTCGAAATGCTGTTAATGCTGATGCTGGAGGATGCGGGGCATAAACACACAAACACACGCTTCACACGAACTACGTGGACACGCGACACGCTTCCTTTGTTCTGGCTTCTCGATCCGAATAATTGGTTTGGTTTTTGCTTGCTTTATTTGACACAAATAATAAGTTAACATCATGTTGCCGACACAAGCGGCTGCTCGGTGTCGAATCCGTTTGCTAAACAATATCGTCGTCATATTTCTAAACACGTTTGCCACCATCGGGGGAGGCGACCGAGAAAACATATCCCCGCGCAGGGACCCGGTGACATGAGACCACCGAAAAGATGTAACAAAAATTCGCCATCGCCATCGGTCTCGCACTTCCATCCTCCCGTAAACGGTGACCGTTTCCATTTCTTCCACTCCTGTACCACGAAGGGATTTTAGTTTTACTTTTAATACTAGGTAAAAAATCTAAAGTAAACCACATTTACAAACGACGTAGACCTAGGCGCAGACCGTCTTGTATCATTTGCTTTGCGGTATTACCTCGAATGATTCGAATCGGGAAAGACTCGCCCAACTGCACCCGTAGTGCCCGTTACTGTCCGCTTAATACCGAGACCGCTCTGTTTTCCTGTTAAAGGTCTACAGCGGGATAACCGAGCTCCCGGAGGACCACGCATTAATGTTTAAACCGACCGATCGAGCTCATCAGTGACATTTGCATTCAAAATCGACCCTTTGTCCCATGCTTCTGGACTACATGCTTTCGATACACTATAGGTCATCGGGCAGCGCACAGCTAGGACCAAGAAACGATCGAAGGAGAGCCCCGCTCTCGGTTTGCCATAGTCAGGTGTCTACTAGCACCGCCGCATCTTATCTGTGCATAAAATGTGGGTGATACTAAGTATCTCCCGATCTTGATTGTAAGCAGTAAGATGCAGTGTGGTTCAAGTAGTCAACTGACTTTATTTTGCCAGAACTCTCGCTTCTCATTTTCTTGCATTCTTCTGCTCTTTTGTATTTACACTCTTTTCACACTCTACATAGGTCTGCACTAGTCACACATTTTGTTACTTATTTATTAGACTCATTAGTTAGCTCAACAAGCTACATTTGAAGGGTGTACATTCTCAATCTTTCTCTCTCTCTTTCACCCTCTTTGTCTCTCTGCTCTCTCTCTCTCTCTCTCTCTCTCTCTCTCTTTTGCTTTTTTGTATTACATTTCATTCGTGTTGCAGCTTCCGCTCCACAGCTGCATCGTTTTTTTGTTTTTGGTTTCGGTCTGCTCGAGTTCCTTCCTATTTCCACTCTCTCGTTCTTTCTTTTTCCCGCCCTTTTTCCATTCGTTTCGCACACCCTCTCCTTACTTCTATTACTTTCTCTTCACCCATTTTTTCTGCCCGGTCGATGGCCGGGTCGATTTCGCGCATTTGGTTTACGTTTGCTTCTCGAAAACAGCTTGCAATGAGCTGCTAGCTGCTTGAGTGAGCCACAGTAAGTGCATTTGTGTGGGGTTTTTCGAAGGTTGGATGAAAAAAGTTAGAGTAAAAAGGAACGTTCACGACAAACAAGCTAGCTACCAGGATTTTCTTGGCTTGAAAATTAACTGGTGTGAACAACAAGCGGGCGGAAGTGTAGACTGGAGCAGTATGCAAAGTTCTTAAAAACTAGATAACAACAACTCAACGATGCGTCGTATGCACTGGCGGATGGTACTGCGGTGTTTTCACTGCAATCCACGAACCGTTCGGCAAACACACGGAATTAAGAACGCACTGTGGGGGCGATGATGCAGGTCAGTCTGAACGGTGCGTGTCAGTCAGTGTGTCCGCATGATAATGATGTGATAAATAAGTGCACACAGGGCTCGAGACGGTACGCTACAAAGTTTCTCCCGCTGCCTTCCCCAGTTTTTAATGGTATATACCTCCTATCTCCACTATATATAGTACTTATAGTATAAATGTAAAATGACTATACACGTAATAGCAAAAGAATTTGGGCACATTAGAGTTGGCTGTTCCCATTGCATGGTTGTCTGCCGGACAACTGATTCGGTTCTTCGCACGCCAACACCCTGCAGGACCCCGGACCCTGGGGGACGCAAACCCTGATGGATGCCGCGACCTAATCTGCATCTGGCAACTTCAGGAGCGTATCGCAGAGAACAGGGTGAACAGCGCCGCGGGCCGGAAGGGGGGGGCTTGGGGGTTGTGCTGGACGTTACAGCTAGCCTTTTACCAGCTAATGTGACACGTGCGAGTTTGTACATCGATACTGAGTGTCCGAATGATGTCGAGAGTCGAGAACGAAACGAGGGAAAAAACCGGAAGCAAACAGAACATACTTCATAAAAACCGTATGCCACACAGGCACGGGGTTCGGGTGCTCTGGGTTCACCACGGAAGTGTGCGGAAGTACACTGAGGCGAGGCGAAAGCAGAGAGAAAGAAAGCAATTGGAGGGATGTGATGACGTGGGCTCGGTTGGCTGCGTGCTTATCTGCGCAATCGGCACTGGTCTTCCCTGGTGCCCTTTGGACCCCATCCCCATCAGAGCAGTTGCCTCGAGCAGCCTGAGCAGCCTATACACATTTACTGCATCGACCACCAACGCCCTTATACCGATATCTCGTAGTTCATGTCGTACACGCTGGTCCGCTGATCGGGCGGAGTCGGAATGTTGCCGCCACGCAGACCACCGGGCCCCGCAGGACCGCCGGGCTGTCCGGGCACCCCGGGACCTCCGGGATGCTGCAGGGAGGAGAGCACCGCACCGGACGTCGTCAGGCCGTCGCCAAGAACGGCACCGCCCGATGGTGCCACCGCCGTCATCTCCATCGAGTCGGTCATCTCGAGCGCCCGCACGAACGACATCGGCCGGGTGGGACGAAGGACGTCGGCCTTGCGCTTGATCGACGGGGATGGTGCCTGAGTTCCGCCGCCAGCCGTTCCACCCGGTCCATTGCCAACCGTGCTGCTGAGCGGCGGCGGTTGAGGAGGAAACACGGGTACACCGCCACGCAGGGCCGGATGGTAGACCATGCTGTTGGCGAGTGCGCTTTGCTGCTGCTGCTGCTGCAGCTGGTAGCGGGTAGCGCTCACCGTACCGAAGGTGGCCATCTGTTGTTGTTGCTGCTGTTGCTGTTGCTGCTGTTGCTGTTGCTGCTGCAGATGGTGCTGGGGAACGGCGGTGGGACTGGGAGTGTTCTGGTACACCGACTGACTGTTGCCTAGAACGGGCGGTGGGCCTCCTCCAGTAGCGCCCGAAGTTTGGCTGAAACCGGGAGACGTGTCCTTCCACAGGTAGACGCCCCGCTGCGGACTCCCCGCCAGTTCGCGGATATTGTCCGACGTCTGGTTGTTTCGGGCGTACGACAATTCAGCACCCTGCCGGACGAGCTCCCCCTCGGACAGGTAGCGACGCTGCGGGCTACCGTGGTGGTAGACCACGGACGCGCCACGAGGTTGTTGTTGCTGTTGCGGTGGCACCACAGACTGCTGCTGTTGCTGCTGTTGCTGGCCGCCTCCCGCTAGCCCGCCATTGTGGTGGGCCATCGGATACTGCTGCTGGTGGAACGGGTGATGTGGTGGTAGTCCCGACGTCTGGTGCAGCACCATCGGCGGCGACTGCTGTTGCTGTTGCTGCTGTTGCTGCTGCAGCGGGAAATCATAATAGTTGCCGGAGATGCCATTGCTGCCCCCCACGAGTGGCTGCTGCTGTTGTTGCGACACCGTTGCTTGCCCAACGCTGATGAACTCGGGCCGTCTCGGTTGCGTCGGCGTACCTGGGTTGGACCTGTCACGGACGGAATAAGGGACGAGAGTAAGAAGTCCTCGATTAAAATTCAGAAAACCGAAGCCACCGACAAACAATATGCGACAACTGCCTACCAACGTAGCCTAGCACGTTCGGGGGGAGCCTAGCGCGAACAGTAGCATTCAATATGGTCAACCATCTGTTTCTTTTTCAATTAGCCAACCATAAAGCCAGCCATACTGCCAAATTTTTAAACGCAAGGAACAGTAGCCAAAACTAAACAATAATGCAATAATGGAAAAAGAGCTATTATGGAAGCTTGGGGATCCCAGCAAAATACGGCGCCGATTTTTGGGTCCAAGTAGTGAATGGCGAGAATCTTCTGATGGCTTTCATCACATGGCAGAACGTCGATGCTTTGCTGGCATGCAAGTGTAGGAGTCTTGTCCCCTGCCATCTGTGCCACTTGTTGTCCACAACGAAGAATTTATCGGCGCCGGCACTTTGTTTATAACATTGTGGTTTCTGATGGGCAAAGATTTTCCCTACACTGGGGCACAGAATGATCGTGTTTCACTTTGATCCAGGCAAAATACGAGAATTTAAGCTATCAAAATGGTTGGATGTTCGGTCGCCAAAGAGTCGCCGTTGAAGATGGAACCCACGATGGGCGCCAAAAATGGTAACGACGACGAAGTGCAAAAGGTAAGGAAAACCACTATAAAAGCCACACGCATCTATCGCGTACGTACGTACGTAAGAGTAAATGGCAAGAGGCGACGAGTAACGAAAACGAAAAAAGGAAAAACTCTAGCCATCTAATGTCTAGCAACCAAAAGCGCAAACCAAACGCAACAGTACGCAAGACAACGACACTAACGGCCACAACGTGAAGCAGTCAACGCAGTTCCGCTCGATTCTGCTACCCAAGACCAACCGAAGGAGAACGCGCACTGTGCCGAATGGTTGAGCATGGTTACTTGGTGCCGTGTGTGTGGTACTTAACCCGCGTGATCCCGATCGCTGAGTGCGTCCTTTGATGCTTTGGATGCTTTGCGTGCGGCGCTCGTGCGTGTTTATATAAAAGGA
Organism: Anopheles cruzii; assembly: GCF_943734635.1. Classification (NCBI taxonomy): domain Eukaryota; kingdom Metazoa; phylum Arthropoda; class Insecta; order Diptera; family Culicidae; genus Anopheles; species Anopheles cruzii. The sequence continues at coordinate 10,718,833 of NC_069143.1, forward strand.
AAACAGGGTGTGTGGATGTGTTTGGATGTAGTTCCCTTTTTCGATTCGATGTTGGGATTGCCTTTGTGCTAACAATGGGCGACCTATACCTTGAACGGGCACCAACGGGCTGAGGCGCAACCCTTTTTTGCAAGTGGCGCCCCCTTCTGCAGGGCTCTGTATAGTGCATGTAGGGAGTGCATGTTGCAGTGATTGCTGGCAGGGTCTATGCCACAGATGTATCGATGCATGTAAGAATGGATGGGAGTGTCTGGTATATTGTGAACTAGGGAAGGAACTTGATCGTGGTGTGATCGTTGCGATCACGTTGATGTGTCGGTTTGCCGAGGACTTTCCGGCCGAGCATTCCTGGCGGGATCGCGGTACATTTTTCCAGTGCTGCGCCGCAACCTCACGTCCACCTATGTGTGTCCAGTTTACGTGGTGCGTGGTCCGTCAAATGTGAAGCACCCGGATAAGCGGAAGAAGCAGCACGGAACGGAACGGAAAGTAACGAATGGAAAACGATAAGCACCGGGGTGTGGCGGTGGGAATTTTGACCTACTACACGCCCGCCCGCCCAACTGTTGCCGACCTGGCCGAGTTGTCGCGAGTCCGTTCATCCGGGGGAACGGAACTCGGAACGTCTCATGCAAGGATGCAACAGTCAGGACCGGGATCGCATGAGAGATTGGTGCCCTAGAAAACCTAGAAAACCCTGTCAACTGTCCTGTCGTCGGCACAACCCATCCCCCCCCCACCCCCCTTTCACCGACTGCTATACTTACCGCCGTACCGGACTAGACATGGCGAGCGGTGTGGCTACACCGAGTGCCTTGATGCGCTGCTGCATCGTTGGCGTCGCGACGGACGATGGTCCCACGACGCCACGCGAACCACTTCCGCCGGATTGCTGCTGTTGCTGCTGCTGGGACTGCATCGTGATGATTGGTGGCAGCCCAGTTGGTTGATCGGGCGACAGTCCCTCCGGGGTGAAGCTGCGGGTCGCATCAAGACCACGCTGCCGGGGGTGCGGGCTGTGCCGGGGATGGTACATTCGTATGTGCTGCTGCTGTTGTTGCTGCTGCTGGCGAGGGGAGTCTCCGCCATTGCCGCCACCGCCCCCGGGCATGCCAACGTCTAGCGGGGGCAGGAAGAAGTTGCTCTTCGAACCGTGGCGCTGCAGCGGGGGCGTCGGCTCGCAGTCCCGGCTCTGCGATGCCTGCGGTTCCATGTCGATGTCGGAGCACTCACGGCCCGGCGATAGCTGCGTGGCGGAGTTCGGTGGCGGATCGGCGGATCGGGCACAGGGTTGAGAGGAAGGTAACAGGGATACAGAGATATGACCAGCAGCATAGATGGATAGATGTAGGTTTTTGTTTTGGTTCACGCGAACAACAAAGGATGACAGGTGGTGGGTGGTGGTGTTGGTGGATGGTGGTGGTTGCAAGGGGAAGGTGAAGGTGGGCGCGGTAGGAAAAAAGACACAGAAACGCGAAAAAATATGGTCGATCAATGGTTTCTTCATCAGCATCGGGGTGTCTCTGGCCGCGCGGGGGATGACAATGATGGACTATCTGCAGGACGTTCTTCGTTCTCTCGCCCTCTCTCTCTTTTTATCCTCCCTCTATTACCCCTTTTTCTTCTCCGTTCCTTTAACCTCCTCCACTCTGCTTCCCTGCTGCTAGTGTGTCTTCCTCAGACCCCAAGCCCAAGGGGTCGATCCGTTGGGCTGTGAACTACACAACTACTCTAGCTAGGCAACGACCCGCTACACACAGCCAAGTAGTGAGGAGTAGAAAGTCCCCCTAGTGACAGAGCCTCTAGTGAGCCAAAGGTGCTACTACGGACAAGAACACACAATCCAACATATCCTAGCACGTCAGCGTCAACCTAACGACACACAAAACACAGGGGTGGGGGGCAACTGGTAAGTTGGTGAAGTGAATGTTGCTACGGACACACGCCAAACGGCATCACGGCAGACAAACGTTCCGGGTTCGGCGTACTGACAATTGTAGCATTGAACAGAGAAACTTACCTTTTTGGTAGGATCCACCCACGGGGATTTTATTTTTCTTTTTGCCCTTTTTGGTTTGCTCTACATAACTGCTGGACCACCTGTAGCAGACTCCTGGTAGCTCCTGACACAGCCCCCATCAGCCAAACTGGGCAAGTGCTGTGGATTGCAGTGACCCGAGGAAACCGGCACACCCAATATCGAATGGTGAAAAGTTTCCGCCGTAAGTCTCTCGCAAGACTCTCGCGATGTTCTACTAACATATAGAGTGACATACGCGGATCTCCGGACACCGAGGCTTTGACTTTTGTTTTATACGAAGAAGATAAGGCGCGCTAATGCAAAGCGCCCATCGGTTCGTCTTTTTTGAACGATTGACAGTACGTAATATGCGCATGATAGAAATGTGAGAGCGGCCACATTTGACGCTATCGTCCAAGAACTACTTGTGGTGGATCACATTCGGTCGGCCTTTTGCCTCAATAAATGAGAGCCAGGAGCGCGAAACCAATTTTAGAACAACGGCAAAAACTGGCAAATTGTTTCAAATACTGACCATTGAATTGAAGCCGTACTGCGTTTATACATCAACTGGCGAAGCAACAGTCAATAGGTCTATCTGTGCAAATCGTATCGTAACCCTGAAGATGAATGTTAGTCTCCCCCGTCCGACCGAGCAGAGAAGCAACAGAATTTCGCAGGCAAAGCAGGCGCAGGCGATTGCCCCAACAACAAGCCCAACAAACGGTAGGCCCCAAATTATTGCCCCAGATTATCGAAATAAGCACACATGCATGCCCCAAAAAAAACACACCAACCAAAAAGGGAAATATCTGCCATACACGCGCACACCAACCAAACACAACGAATGCAAACGTTCCCCCCCTCGGAAAAGTAACACGAAGCAACAGGAAATAACTGCGAAGCAACAGCAAGGAACGTTGCGAAACATGGGGAACATTACCTCGTTGGTGCCATGCGCCAGGATCGGGGGTGAAACAGAGCGAGAGAAGGCGAGATGAGCGCAGTTCGATGCACACTGGGCACGCCACAGGAAGGAAGGATGCGTGCATTTGTGTGCATTTGTGTGCGTGCGTGTGTGTGTTAGTGCGTACGTTCGTCGAGGAACGCACGGGGTCGAAAACGGAGAAGGAGGGAAAAGATATTATTAGTAAAAATATTTCCCAACTGTTGCTGCTGATTGTTCATAGTTTAGACAGCGTGTTAGTAGCTGTAATAGAGGCTAGAAGTGTAAGCAGAAAGCGCACCCTAAAAAACAAGTGAAATAGTGCCAACGATGATAGCGCAAACTATAAGGGGACGATGGAGGACTGCGGCGCTTCCTAAAATACGTCAAGGGGGGGACACGTCGGCCCCGGGACGGCAGGTCGAGGGACAATGGTAATGAAAGGGCCACAATAGGATACAGAGATCAAAACTAGGTTGTATTTCGGTTATGTTAGTTTCACGTGCGCACACACGCACGCACGCGCTTACAAAGGGGCATCGGACGGTTTCGCATTGGTTGCTGGTGGTGAAAGGACAACACTGGCACAGGCTAAAGGGGCCGCTGCTAAGCTTACATCAGTCACAAGGCTGGGACCAATCTTTGAGCGGTGTTAGTGTCCAACCTTTTCTAAGCTCAAGCCTTTTCTAGAGTCAGGTCAGGCTGACTCGGTCCGGTCGGTTGTGAAGGGCAGCGATCGGTTCGCCAAAATAGGCCACAACCGAACGGTTTGTTAACTACCATCCACACACACACACACAGCTCCAACAACTATTGGAATGTTAGGCTGAAAATGCAAAACTACTTCCGGCAACAACGAGACGAGACAAAATTCGAGACGATACGTTTGAATTAGCTTACAGCCCCTACGTCGGTGCACGGGTATCGGTAGCTGAGTGTTGAACCGCCTATAGCTAGCGCATCTCGGGTTCATCCTACCCCCTGCGCCTCTATCGCTCCGTCAGCTGAGCGTTAGCATGCACGTTCAAGGACCCAACCCAGCGCATTATGGATGATTGTGATGATGTGATTGCGTTTGGAAAGAGTAGATGGTGTAGCAAGTGGATTGGAGGGGGAGGTGGATAATGTATGGTGGGAGCGCGGGATGGAGGTGGAGCGAGGAACAGATTAGTGAAGAAGATGATGTCCGTCAATCCGCGGTCAATAAAAATAAAAGAAAGAAAACATTACAGAGAAACAAAACAAAGAACACACAAAATTATAAACCAAAACTAAACAAATCGGAGAGTGCGAAGTTCGAAGAGAAGACCGATTATAAACTAAACAAAAATAAATATACTTAAACTATAAATAAGCAAAACAGAGGTGCCAAAACGGAAGAAGCAAAATAGAAAACTATACAATACGAATTTGACGTTGGTGTTGGGACAATGCATCGTTCGCGTGTTAACTGGCCTTATCTACAATCAATCAACGGCGCCCCAAGTAGCTGACAATACTGCGACTGCGACCCCCTAAACTAGGTTTCGAATACGGTCAGCCGAGCGTTTAGTGTATCTCGCACCGGCAGACGCAGCACCCCTTCGAGTATCGAATAATTGAAGAGACATCGAAGCGCTTACGCGCTGCCCGTTGCGTTTCACGTAACTCTGCAATACGTATGCACTTTGATGGTTTGTGCCCAAAGTGTGTCCGCTAACAAGAATGTTTGCTAACGATTTGCCCAAGGTGGCGTTCTTCACCATGTTGAATGCCTTCACCACAGGTGTGTAGAGGGAGACTGAATGATTGAACGGTTCCTACTTCCTACGCAGAAACTATCAGCCCAGGTTCAGGCACCACACAGGCACGCGCAGATGCACAGATTCACCGAAGACACGCACCACAACACACAAAAGAGCACCCGAGTACAATAGCGCGGGAGTGTAACCGAATTGACCGTGAGTGAGTGAGTGAGTGAGTTGAGTTGAGTTGAGTTGAGTTGAGTTGGGTTGGGTTGGGTTGGGGCTTTCGAGAGGTGGAGGTTGAAGAAACGGATTGGGGGGTATACGGGACTTAACATAACATACAATTATAATGAAAAACAAAAACAAAAAAGAAGCCAAACATTCTACGCACCTTACTGTAATGACTGGATCCAACCGTACGTATACCGTGACCATTCCCATGATCCATATAAGTTTTTACCTGCGTGTGCCGATTATTATCATAGATGCCGCCACCGCTCTGGCTCATTGCCTGTGGCTGTTGCTGATGCTGACCGTGCGGTGGGTGCTGCTGTGACGGCCCTCCCGGGGCATGGCGGTGGCTGGAACCGCCAGATTCACCGCCCGCGTCATGGGTGATGGTGCTGATTGGTTGATTATCTTTGTTCGAACGCCGCGCGGCGTACTTCTGTGGTTTCAACAGGCTACGGATGGTAATGGGTAGAGACAAGCAGTAGAACGGGGAAGCCAGGGGAGGTCCAATGGTGAATGGTGATCGATAGCATACCTAGGGTACTGGGGGCCACACTGTGTGTAGCAGCAGTTGTTCCAGCAGCCGCGCGAAAACGGATTGTAGCCACCCTTGAACTTGCCGGTCACCTGCTCGTTCGTAGTACGGCCTCGCGATACCAGCACCATGTGAAATCCGGTCAGACCGAAGATCGGGATCGCCAGCAACGTTACGATGGCCATCAGCACCATGCTGTGGGGCACCAAACCCAGAACTTACGTCAATGCATGTGCTCTCTAATTAAATACTAACGTTGCTAAGCAGATAGCTTACGCTATGATCGGCTCCACTTCCGTCAGCTTGTCCTTCTCCTTTTGCAGCACGTACACCAGCGACAGCGAGAAGATGCTCAGCATATGCACCGACAGCGAGATGAGAAAGAAGAAGAAGAACCGGTAGTTCCGCCGGCCAATACAGTTGTTCACCCACGGACAGTGATGATCGAACGTCTGTCGAATGTCGAACAGATAAAGTGAAAAGTCGTACAAAAACAACAACACCACCATATTGCCCGTACCTCAATGCAGTGGTTGCAGACGGAACAGTGCGAGCAACGGGGTGGACGATAGAACTTGCAGGTGACACACCATTTCATGCGCACCGTAATGCCATTAATCTCGGCGTTCTTGTACAGTGGCGCCCGAAACTCGTCCTCACGATCCTCGTCCGGTGGGGCTGTAAACATGCAAGCGATAGAAAAAAAAAAGGTCCACATCCTTTATCACTCCCCCCTCTCACCTTTTGGTATGACACCGGGGTCCATGAACGTGGCGAGCGTAAAGTTAGCGATCACGAAGAACGTGATCACTGCCTGGTACGCCGGCACCCAAGGGTGCCGATGAATGTAGTACTGGCGACATCTGAAACGAACCCAGAGGCAAACCGAGAAATTGGACGATAAGATCTTCTGCCGCAGGACATTTGATTCGATGAACCGGGCGAAGCTAGTGGAGTCTAGATGGGTTCTTCAACATTGCTGGACGACTTCTTCTACTTAGAATAGAATTGAGTGTGTGTGTGTGTGTGTGTGTTACTCACGGATACCAGAAGAACAGGAAGGTGGTGCTAAGCAGCAGCGTCCAGGCGAAGGTGGCTGGGATGTATCTAGTTTTTACGTCACATTTCGGCATTTCGGCGCCGGTTTCCGGTGCTACGCCCCGGGTGGAAGTTGAGAAGAGACAGCTGAGCGGCCGTCAGCTGTTGATTCGTCGGGATTCAGAGGGTGCTGTGCCTCCTGTTACTTGTTGCCTTCCGGCACAGAAGAGGCCGTCAGTCGTTGAGTCGTTGCGCCTCCCCTCTATTCCGGAACACCGGAATGTAAAATTTCGCACCCACCAGCACCAGCACAGTGTGCACCTTAGCTGCGGTACTTATCGGAACCGTATCTACACCGTCGTCGTCGTCGTCGTCGTGGTTGATTGATTTAGCGTCCAGCGATTGATTGTGTGGTGTTTTCTTTTTACTTTCCGCGCACCTGTCCTCGACTGGGCCATTAGCGGTGCGAGAGATTAGAAGCCTCCGCGCCACTTGACTGGCGAACGTTCCAGTGGCCACCAACTCACCTACAGGCGCGCGCGAGGCAAAGGATTCTTCAAACGGGGTATGCGCGTGTGGTCTTTTCTGTTGGTCCGCACGAGCCTGCCCAAAGCGTTTGTTGATGGTCGTCGTCGATTGGCATTGGAAGCGGGGCCCTCCCTCGTATCGGCCCGATGGTTCCCGGTATCCGGCGGAGTAGAGGGCAACGGGCAAGATCACAACGAGGACGATTTGGAGCGAAAGTGAACGAAAGAAAGCGGGGTACCGTACGCGTATCACAAGCAGACGGGGCGCAAATTCGCGCGTGCGCTTGCCCTTTCGTACCACCTCCCCCCCCCGTGTGTTAAACCTTTCTTCTACCCGACACACACACACGAATTGCAACACACCATCGACCGCAGCAGCAAAAGACACGCACCCAACGCAGGGAGAACCGCCGCAGGGAGCCTTTCCACCCTCTGTCTGTTCCGGGGGAGGGATTCCCGGGTGTGACCACGGACTATATATCCTCCACCGCTCAGGTCAGCTTCAGACAGGCAGCGTGTTGTGTGCGTGCGTGTGTGTCATATACGCATCTCTTTCTTTCTACACACTCTGATATCGGGGTAGGACCCCGTCGGTCGGTCGGCTCGGTCGAAATGCTCGTAGGGGGGGTTGGACGTGGTGCTCGCGGCGCCCTGCTGCCAGAGAGTCAGACACTTCCAGCTTCCCACCTACCTCACCTCACCGCGGAACCTAGCGGTCTTGTTGACGCAAATGAAGTACCAGAGTCGCCAGAGTGGTGGACACCACTGTCCACCTTCACCACACACACACACCCGATTGCTCACTGTGTCAAAGCAAGGCTAGATGGCTGCTCCATACACCACACACTTCACGTCTTCACGGCTGAGCAACGATGTTTTTAACCCTCGCTAAATGGTCCTTCGGTCCTTCGGCAGAGACAGACACCGCGCTGCGCGCGCTCGCACACAACTTCCGCCGTCCGTCTGTACGTTGGCCAGGCCGCAGCAAACCGCAGCTCGTTAGCAAAAAATGCCTCTAGGCGCCAATGGAACACGCGGACGGCCCTCGAGGTTCGGTTTTCCAATGACAATTAGCTCGCCCCCTTCGTTAACCCGTCGTCGCCGCGTCCCGTACGCTCTGCTTTGCTGCAAGTCACACCGCGCCCGTCCGTCGTCGTCGTTCCGCTCTGGTTTGCCACACGGAACACTGGATGTGTAGTGAGAAAAATTTTAATGGCCGCCACACTGACACGGCCTGCTCCGTGTACGGGGGCTACGATGATGCGCCGAGCGGTGGTGAGTGTGTGTGTCGTCGTCGTCGTTGTCGTACGCACCTCGCACCTCTTCGACGGCCACTGGACGCGTGCTTGCTCTCGCTCACACCACCCGCGCGCGAATGGCCCGGCCGTTCCGTTCCGTTCGCTCAGCTCGCTGGGCGGAACTCACGCGCTGCTGACAGATGTCGCTGCTGAGTGCGGGCTGTCATAATTAGGCGGGCAAATATAGGGTGGTCCAAACGGCGTTCTTTCATCTATATATATAAAAATGGTTGTTTGTCTGTCTGTCTGTCTGTCTGTCTGTCTGTCTGTCTGTCTGTACCGCATTTTCTCCAAAACTACTGAACCAATCCGCCTGAAATTTTGCACAGCGTAGTTTTGTGACCCCGGATTGTGAATAAGAAAGTTTGACCCTCCCACGCCTCCGGGGAGGGGGGCTCCCATACAAACGTAACGTACCGTAACGCCCATACGTTACGTCCAAACGTTTCAAACAAATCGAACCAAACTCGGCAGGCGGGAGTTTTGGGGAAGGGGAAATGTTCTGGTGAATGTTTGAAACCCCTCCCCTCTTTACAAAGACCCTTTTTGTAAAGAGGGGAGGGGTTTAAAGGGAGAGGGGCATTAACCCATACAAAATCTGGGTTAATGTCAGCAAAGCTCGGATAATTTTCAAGCAATTTCAGCCAAACTCAGGTGGTGCGAGTTTTGACATGTATGCAACGGGAAGCCGATCGGATACGTCACCGGGAAACGGAGGAGTAACGGGAGGCGGGAAGGGAAATTGAACGAATACGTCACCGGGAAGCCCGATCGTTTGAAAAGTATGAGTAACGGGAAGCGAAAAGCGAAGCTGTTCGGATACCCCACCAAGAAGTCCTCTAAAACGCCTCCCAATCGAGAAATAAGGATGAAATGAGGCGCAGCGACGCGCGCCGGGATCTGCTAGTTTGGTTATAAAACAAAAAACGACTAAATATTTTTCGATGCTTAAGCATTTATTTGAAAGGTTGATTCTTCAAATTTATGTATGAAAACCGGCTTCGCTCAAATGTCCACCACCGCTGGCTTCGCAGTCGCTCATTCGGTCCTAACTCGGCAATGGCAATGGCAACTTCGGTCTTGATAGTTAATGGTTTGTTCGCATAACATTTATCTTTCACCGCTTCCCAAAGATAACAGTCCAATGGTGTCAAATCCCAGGCGTCTTGGAGCCCAATTCACATCACCATTTCAGGCTGAATGTTCGCTGTCCGAAGCCCAAAACATCGATCGTGGCTGTCGCTGTACGGCAGATAGCTTCGTCCTGTTTTAACCAAATATAATCCAAGTTCTCAGCTTCAATTTCACCAAAGAACGAATCAGGCAACATCGCTCGCTAGTGTACGCCTTCGGCGGTTCCAGCGGCTCCTTCATTCGATCATACGGCGGCCGATGATGGGGCTAGAACAAAAATCCGCACCGAACAGTCACTCGTAGGGGGTGCATTGGCTTCTCTTGCACGACGTGTGGGTTTCAGAAGACACGACACGAAGGCTACAAACCTCGTGGCACAGTGAATGGAACTCGGGTCGGGTCGAAACAAAAAGGTTGCCAAACTGCGAAACGAATGATTTAAAACATCACACAGCCAACCGTATCTATCTATTGGTGGCGCGAACGCCCGATTCGGGCTATGGCCGCTTGTATCGAGACCCTCCAGCTGTCTCGGCCTACTGCCCTGCCTCTCCAGTCTGCTACACCGAGCAGGTCCTCGCTGGCCTTACGGACGCTGTCCTCCCATCGGGCTCTTGGCCTACCGACTGGTCTCCTGCCGTGTACCGTTCCCAATAGCGTTTTCTTTGGTATCCTTGTTTCGTTCATCCGTATAATGTGGCCCGCCCATTGCAATTTTTGTTTCTTTATCATGGTGGAGACCTCTGGGTCATCGAACACTGCATAGATTTCACTATTATGCCTGATCCTCCAGTGCTCTCCATCCTTCACTGGGCCTAGTATCCTTCTGAGGATCTTTCTCTCAAAGGCATTAATTTTGTTTTCTTGGGACTGGGTTAGGACCCAATTCTCTGAGCCATAACACAGGACAGGGCGGATTATTGTTTTGTACAGCCTTAGTTTGCCCTGTCTGTGTACTATCTTTGACTTTAGTATGGGTAATATTGAGAAATATGTCCGGTTGGCTGTTTGTATCCTCCGGCTTATCTCTCCCTCCTCACTACCATCATCTGCTAGGTTGGTCCCAAGGTACACGAAATTTTCGACATTCTCGAGGTTGTGATCGGCAGCTGTGTTGTTGTTTTGTCTTTGTCTTTGGGAGCGCTGCCTGCGGGACTGTGTCATGACCTTTGTTTTATCCTTGTTTATCTTGAGACCTGCCTGTTCTGCAGCTCTGTCCAGTTGCTGAAAGGTCTCTGTGGCCAACAGTTGTGATCGAGACATGATATTAATGTCGTCCGCATATGCAACTATCTGTGTCAGTTTAGTGCAGAGTGTCCCCTTTGTGTCCACTGGAATCATGCGGATCACTCGTTCCAGGGCAAGGTTGAACAATATAGGAGACAGCCCGTCTCCCTGTTTTAGACCGCTATCTGTCGGAAAGCTCGCAGATAGTTCTCCGTTTATTCGAATACATGCCGAGGTATCGCGCAGACATAGCTGAATCATTCTGATTAGTTTGTTGGGAATACCAAACTCTACTAGAGCCGTATATAGGCTGTTTCTATCTATACTGTCGTAGGCTTGTTTGAAGTCAACGAAAATTTGATGGACGTCGACGTTGAATTCCCAGCATTTCTGGAGAATGTTTTTTACACACAATATTTGATCAGCTGTTGATCTTCCCGGTCTGAAGCCACCTTGGTACTCTCCTATAATGGTCTCCGCTATTGGTCGTAGTCGGTTCTCCAGCACTTTGGCCCACACCTTGTATGCCGCACATAATAGAGCTATCCCTCTGTAGTTGGTGCAGTCTAGGCGGTCTCCTTTCTTGTATATTGGTACTATAATACTTCTTCGCCATTCTTCGGGTATGCACTCTGTGGCCCATATTTCCAGTATTAATTTGTGCATCGTGATGGCTAGACTGTTACCGCCGTGTTTGAGTAGATCCCCAGATATATCATCCATACCAGCGGCTTTATTATTTTTAAGTTGGGCTATGGCCGTTCCTACCTCTATTTCCGTTGGGGTTTCGTAGTTTTCGTCCCTGTTTATGGTCGTTTCCCGATGGTTTATGTCAGTGTTGTAGTTGGGGTTTAGTAGTTCTGCGAAATAATCAACCCATCTTTCTTTTATGTTGGCCATGTCTCCTATGATATTTCCATCTGCGTCCTTACACAGTGTTGTACGAGGTGTGAAACCCTTCTTATACATATTTACGGTCTTATAGGCTCGTCTTGCGTTGTTGTTTTGGAAGTCGGTATTCATTGTTTCTATTTGTCTGTCGGCCAGGAGTCTTTTCTTTCTCCTACACAGTCTGTCAGCCGTTCTTCGTAAATTGTCATATGCTTCTTTCTTGGCTCTGGTTGGTATCTGCAGGTAGTTTGTATATGCAGCTGTTTTCTTGTCAACTGCTTTTTTGCACTCCTGATCGAACCAGTCTTTGTTTTTTGATTTGTGCTTAAAACCAATAGAGCCCTTTGCCGCTTCGACGACTGAGGATTTGATGTGTGCCCACATTTCTTCCACTGAGAGATGGTCGTGGTTTTTACTTAGTGCTTGGTTCACTAAACTTCTATATCTATCTGACATTTCTCTTATTTTTAGTTTCTCGATGTCGTACATCTTAGGTCTCTCTCCGGTTATTTTTGGATTATAATAGTTTCGTGCTATTTGGCAACGAAACTGTGATCTCACCAAGTAATGATCTGAGATAATGGCCCCTCTGCTGCTTTTCACGTTCAGTATGTTGTTGGATATTCTCTTGTCTACTATTATATGATCGATCTGGTTAAATGTTCTTCCGTCTGGTGACGCCCATGTTTGCTTGTGTATATCTTTTCTGGGGCATTGAGTAGATTTGATGATCATGTTTCTACTGGCTGCTAAGTCTATCAAACGTAGTCCATTGTCATTTGAGTTTTCGTGCAGGCTGTGTCCCCCGGTTATTTCTCTATGTAATAGTTCTCTGCCCACCTTAGCATTAAAATCTCCCATCATGATCTTGACATCCCCTACGGGTAGTGAGTCGTATGCGTTGGTTAACAAGGAGTAGAATTCCTCTTTAGTGTTATCATCTTTTTCCTCTGTGGGGGCATGTGCGTTAATAAACCACAAATTATAGTGCTTGCTTTTTAAGCGGATCATGCAGATCCGTTCGTTTACTGGTCGAAATGATGTCGACACAGCCAACCGTCAACCAGCATAATCTGCTCAAGAAGTTCGCTTTATTGCCGAGAATGAGTTCTCTGTGTGCGGGAACTCGCGCTCAGGTAACTCGCAACCTCTACTCAGCAAGTGCAGTCTGAATGCTGAATGCAGCGCATTCAGCGTGAGCACCACAAACACAAACGCAGCATCGACTTGCGCGGCATCACAACATGCGGGAGCGAGCGCGAGCGATAGGCGGGTGCGTAATCAGGTGTGACGAGCGAGACACACCACGGACCACGGCGTCCCGTCCTCGTGCAGGTCTGATCGAACCGAGAGTGCTGTGCGTCGATGATAGGCCCGTCGTGAAGCCTCCATCTTTAACTTTGCTTCCACCACACACTCGCATACCGCAATAGGGATCGCACGGTGCAAACGTTTCCAAGTGCATACGACCTTCGCCCGCTGGAGACCGTGCCTCCTTTTCGCCATCGTCGATTGGACCGCCATGAGACAGGATCGAGAGTAAAGGGGTGGCCCCAAATTATCGCCCGTTTGACTACGTCGTCGTCGTCGTTCCGAGCTGCCATTGTGGGCCTATACTCCAGGGGGCCAATGAGCTCTAGCGACAGCCAGAGGCAGACAACCGATCAACCAAACAACCGTCTAGCGAAACGAATCACCCCGAACGCCTATCAACGCCGCCGCATCGCATAGTTGCATCCGTGTGACGGGGTCGGGGTCCTCCAGATTTCTTTCCCGTGCCCGAGCGCTAGCGGAAAAACGGAACTGCGAGTCATTGCGACGCGTAAAGGTAAGCTGCAAACGGCGGGACGCCAGCCGCAAAATCCTACGGGGGGTAAAAGAAAAATAACCTGTACCCAATATCCGGTTTAGTGTTTTCAAGCTCTACGATATTGGGAAGAACTTAGGCGTCTTTCGGATTACCGATACGCTCGATTCAAGCGCATCCGTTGAGCTAGGGGCAGATATTCTGCGATTCGGGTCACAATACGGGGTATACGGGGGGGCACGGATTAGTTTCTCATCAAATGCACATCGCACAGGATTCGAACCGAGGGTCTTTGCTGCTTGCTGCTTGATCAGTACCGTGGATCTGCACCATAATGCACCTTGACTCGTCCCTTTCAAACAATCACTTCATACTATGGAAAGGCCAGGGCTTCAAACACCCAGGAACCCTGATTGACAACTGGTAGTTGAATGAAATTAAATTTAAAAAGAGACGAATGCTAGGCTATTATAGCTCAAAGGCTCTTTAATACAAAAGAAAAAAAAAAACTTCATACTATCGATACCAGGTTTTTTTTTCGCTAATGCACGTTACCTAGGTACACGCCAAAATTCCTTTTTTGATGCTGTGCTAGATCCTCAGGTACAAATCCGGCCGTCGCTTATCTGCCATTGTTTATCGATGCCTCGATAGTGTAACATTTTGCTTTGGTTCTCTTCTCTTCAGCCATTTAATAATTTTCTACTTTTTCCTGCTCTATTTATTTTTCTCTGCTGAACGACGTTCCGTTTTAGTGGGCAAGAAGTGAGCTGATATATCGCCTCAGCAGTCGTGTTCTTCCTCTTATACATCAGGAATCAGCTGGTGGCGTAGTCGGTCGGAATAGCAGTTGGGAAGTTGGGCGGCCGAACCGCAGATTTTATTTCCAGCAAAGAACAACGTAGTGAGCGTGGATGGTTGGCGTGACGGTAAAGGAGAAGGGCAGCAGTGGTAGCAGCAGCGGTTCGAACATGTCGCGCAGCGTACGCGCGGAGACGCGCGCTAGCAAGAAGGACGATGTCAAGAAGCTTATGCTGTCGATGGACCGCGTCCGGCACTGGGAGAAAAAGTGGGTCACGATTGGGGAGACGTCGATGAAGATCTACAAATGGGTGCCGATTTCGACGAACGACAAAAAAAAGCCAGCTTCGTCGGCGGAAGGTGGCGGTGCCGTGGGAGTGGGCGGTGGAGGGGTGGGCGCCACTGTGGGTGCCACATCGCTCGGCGGTGGCCAGGCAATGCTCACCAAAACTGGCATCGGTGGTGTTCCTACCGGTAACAATGGAGGCGGTACAGGTGGAACAGCCAGTGGCCCTGCGTCTCAGGCGGGCCCGAACGTCACTAACAACGGCAACAGCAACAGCAATAGCAGTGAAAACAAAGAGAACAGTAGAAAGCCGATCGGAACCGACTCCAACTCGAACTCTAACTTCGGTCTCGCCGAGGACTCCAATACCTGTAAGTACACGATCCTGAATATGGGCCATTTGCGATGATCTATGCTTCAAAGTCTGTAGCTTGTTTTTCTCACATACAAATATTGCTTTTCCTTTCGGTGTTGGCAGGTTTTTCTATCGTCAGCGATTCCCAAGGCGCCACGGACTTTGTTTCGAACATGTTCTCGGAAGACTCCAACTCGCAGGGCAGCGACAGTGCACCGAAACGGCTTAAACGGGAGTAAATGCATATTACCAGTATAGCTAAGAGAAAGTATCCTCTCAGACTAGGATTGGCCCAAGCCGTCATTTCCTCCTCCACAAAAAGGCCCGCAATCATCATACAATCAACAATCCATCAGTGCTGATGATAAGGAATAGTCTTATCCCGATGAAGTGATCGGATATTTCAGCAGTCAAGTTCCATCCTATGTGCCTGGAACGTCTGAATTTCTAAGGGAATCGAAATGCAACAAAACAATCGTCCGGGTAATACTGCGAGACACACACATACACACACGATCACTTTATCCCAATTGTACAAAAAGTTTGTATTTGAGCGCATGTGTGCCTGTGAGCAGCACGTGTTTGTATCGTTTAAGACCACACCTCGCGATCGTGAATCTACGTGTACAGAGGTGAACTTAATCTTTTTATTGCTTTTTTATTTTTATGTATTTTCATAATCATGTACTTCTAGATCAACTAGGGAGTGCACCTTCTTGTGGATGATATGCCTCCCTAGTCTTAGCGTTCATTTTGTAATTCCATTTCCACTTTTGTCCTTTAATGATAGAATGCAACGCCGTGATAGCGATAGCACTGATCAAGATTTAACTATTGTTATGAGACACATGTTTCGAGCGCGATTCGAGAGGGTTAAGGTTAGCCCATTAACCAACCAAGATGATGAAAAATGGAAACAATATTATGAAAAAAATGGGAACGATGACCATATTCACAATCGGTCCTAGTACGCATGAATCTTAGTTAAGGATGCTTGCTTAATTTCGTAACTCCCCTTTCACGAGGTGACGGGCGAAATACTTATTTATCCACAAAAGATGGGCGGACAGCCCAGCGACAGCTTCGTAAGGGAGCGAGCAAGAGGGAGAAACAACCAACAACTGAGTGTAAGAACGACACGGGTTGGCTCCTTCGTGGTCAGCCAATTTATCACGTACAGTACGATAAGAAAGCTAATGTACTACTTATGAATAAACAACACAAGTCTTGGTACACGAGCCCGACCCAAGATACGCAAAATAAAGACAGAGACAAACCTACACAATTTAATGTTGTTATAACTTTAAATAACGGATATAGGTTCTGCTGGTATAAAAGAATTCGTGGTAATACTTTAATTTCATGATGGTAAATTGATTTGATAGAATAGTCGATAACGCAAACTTGTCGTTGTCACGCAGCTCTGGGTCTGGGTTGGATTCCAGAAACCGACGTGACAAGGGGCCTGGCTCGGAGCCAATAACCTCGCCCGTAAAAACGTTACAGTAAGCAGCAACAGAGATTAACATTGTCTCTTTTGCAGGCCAAGATCGCTCGACTGTTGTAATTGCCGGATGAGAAGAGTAAGAAATTTATCAGAGCATACTGAAATATACACTGCTTTTCATAATGATAGCCTCACCCGTTTTTTCCGACTCAGGGTGAGATAAAACGCTGAACCTATTTTTCGTAGATGAGGAATCAATTAGTTTTGCAAAAAAAAATAATATCCATTGTTTGATTTTCCGAAATAAAAATTATTTTGACTTAGGGAGCCAAAAAACGAAAGCGTCCAAAAGGAACAAGACACACCAAGCGAGGAATTATTTTTGGTTATGACCAGAACCAATTTTGCATTCTAAAACAATTAAAACAATACCATTTCAATCGTAAATAGTAAACCTGCGCACGGAAATGAAAGTTACATCCAATCAAATCGCTTTGGAAGGTCTTTTGACGTTTCTAATGGTCATCTTGGGTACATACCCTAATTACTGTGGGTGTGTATGTGTGGGGGTTTTTTGATGAATTTTTACATTTTTTTTATTACATTTCATTGATGAATTTTTACATTACCTCATGGCAAACGGCCGGCCAATTATTAACGGCGTCGCATATTTGAGTTGTTTGATGGATTGATTGATTTAATTTAACTGCAGCAGGTGGCCGGTGTAGGATCAAGTCCAGAGCTCTTGGTAATCGCGAGACGCGTGAACTCTTCGGCGACCGTAGGATGAATGCCGACAGTGTTGCGCAGAATTTTCATCGTCAACCCACACTTCAAAGCAGCCGCAAAGCCCTGAATTACCTCGCCGGCGGCCGGCCCTAGGAAGTGCAGCCCCAACACACGTTGGTCGCCCTCGCGAAGCGCCACCGCCTTCAGGTAGCAGTAGCGGACGGACCGCTGCGGAACAAAAAATTCGGTCGGTTTGTAGTAAGCATGGTAAACCTCGACGTTGTCCTTGCCGTGGGCAGCCTCGGCATCCTCTTCGCTCAGTCCGACGCACCCATACTCCAGGGGCGTAAACACGGTCGTCGCCACATCTTTGTAGTCCATCGTTTCGTCGGAGTTGCCGAACAGCCGTCGAGCGATGATGCGCCCGGCATGGATCGCTACCGGAGTCAGCTCTGGTTTGCGATACAGTACATCACCGACCGCGTAGATATTCGGCACGTTCGTCTGATCCACGCCGTTCACGTCGATCTTATCCGATTTGCCACCGTCGGCCGTTACGACACCGGCGCGGTCCAGTTTGAGTGTGCCCGTCTCGGCCTGGCGACCAATCGCAAACAACACCGTATCGAACGACTCCTCGCCACCGGTGCCGGCACCGTCCGTTTCGTAGCGCACGAGCAGTCGCCCATCCGACTGCTTCTCGACCGCCAGCGGTCGTGTCTTGTGGTGGAACTTGATGCCCTTCTCAACCATCGAGTCACCAATCATGGTCGCCATCTGCTGGTCGAATCCCCGGAGCAAGATCGAACGTACCATCACCGTCACGTCGTATCCGAGTCCCTTCAGGAAACCGGCACATTCGAGCCCGATGTAACCGGCGCCGACGAGCAGTGTTTTGCCTGGAGCCTCGGACAAACTGAACACATCGTCGCTAGTGATGCCATGCTCGGATGCACCGGAAATCTCGGGGTACCGAGGCCGTCCACCAACCGCGATCACGACGTATTTGGTGCGCAGCTCCCGCTCGGTTTGATTTTTCATCAGGGCCACCACAGTGTGCGCATCCTTGAAGTACCCGAGACCGTTGATGTACTCCACCTTTTGGTCGCGCAAATCGACCCGTGTCACCCAGTTGACCGATTTGATGTGGTTCTGCACAGATTCGGTGAGCGTGGCCCAGTCATGCCGCACCGAGCTCGGATCAGCAAACTTCCACCCGTACGGTTGCGAATCGTGGATAGCTTCGCCCAGCAGCGATGCTTGGTGCATCAACTTCTTCGGAATGCAGCCTACGTTAACGCACGTCCCGCCAAGGCCCCATTTGGTTCCGCGTGGCGACGGCTTCACGAAGTCCAGTACCGCCACCTTGGCGCCAAGCTGGACGGCCTGCTTAGCACAGGCCAAACCCCCGGAACCTCCACCGATGACCACCAGATCGTAGTCGAAATTTTCTTCTGTAATCAGAGCGTGAGAGAAGACAAATATTAATACGAGTACGTCCTATAGAAATGAAGCCATATAGTACTGCACGACCTATGAACCTCTCTTCACAACCACATCCGTGTGTGATAACGTTCGAATCGCTTAAGCATATCGATGGGTCAAGAGAATGAAGCAGCTGCTGGAACAGCTGGAGCATCATAGCTGCCGCTCGCATGGCACGTGGACGGAATGTGGCTTCGATGCTCGAACGGAAAGACAATTGTCGTCACATAGACGAATGCCCAATCAGCACTTAGCGCTGTGGAACTTGTATTTCAATAAAACCGCAGTTGGATGACATTCCCAGAAAATAGAAACAGATAACAGAAATGAGCAACACTCACTTGATAACGGTGGCGAAATGACTTTAGTGCAGAGCAGGCGCGCATATCGCACATTTATTAAGTTCCGCGCCTGACGCACATATACGGCGGCCAACGCCATAGTGCGGTGACTGACTGACTGTTGCTGCTTCTAGACACGTTGAAGGGCAATCGATGCACGGTATGTCGCGTTCATTTACGGCTCAACAGTACAAATATCACAATTGCAGCTGTTCCTCCAACAACATGCACAGTTGAATTGGAGGATCTTGTCTTTCTTGTCAGCTAGATCGTTTGATTCAACAGCAGGACGCACCACCACGACGCAGAGTTATGTCATAAGCAACTTTCCACTGCACTGGTTGCAGCAGACAACCGATTATTTCATCATTATTTGAAGGCGTAATCATCAGAACGTCGGTGCATATTACTTTATCTTTTCAGCAAATTGCAAACAACCAACAGACAACACGGTGAACACTTCACTAGTGCGGACGTATATTTTGATAGTTCTTATGCCCGAAATTAAATGAATGTGGAACACATTTCTTCCTGTAGTTGCCGAACTGTGAAGTGTCAAAAAAAAAATACCGGATTCACCAATCAGTACTACAATAACATCCCTCTCCTGTTATTCTTGTAATTTGAAAAATATATGTTCCACGCTACCAATCTCAGTGAAGCGCGTTGGTCGTACGCACGAACACACTGTCAAAAGGCTGCGGCAAAAGGAGCAGTGCATTCAAATATACTACTGGTTTCTCTAATCACTGGACGGTTGTGAGAGAGTATATGTCTCGAACTAACAACCGGCAGCTAAGCAATGTACCGTGCTAACCGGTAGCAATGACTTGCTACTTTTTATGACAAGTTTCTTCTTTTCTTTTTTCCATTTCTAGTTTCCCTCGATGCTGTGCCAGCTACAATTAGCTGTTTGCTCGTTGTAATGTGGCTTTTGTCGAAACAAAGCATCCAAAATTGCGTGTAGGTATGGTACAATACCTTTTTTATATCTTAGATAAACGGACTAGGCTGCATTTATTAAGCTAAGTTGTTACTTGGCACCAAAACAGCCATCAGCAGATGCCTTCGTTCCTTGCAAGAATAGTCCGCGTATCAGAAATATCCAAGCATGCATTTTTAATGCCTTCTGTCTTGTACTGAAAATCAATGTAAAACTAATGCACACTCATTGCTGTAGTATAAATGATGAAATAAGGTGATGACCAACAATAGCCCGCTTCTTACAATACAATCAGCATCGACTTATCAGAAGCTAAGATACCGTTTATCAAGGTGTACGCGAGCATCATAAGAGACACTTCATGTTACAGAGTACATCAGTACGTGCATCAGTAAAATGTAAAATGCGAAATACACCAGAAGCAAATGAAGGCATTACTTGCCAACGAAAATTCATATGGAGTTGTCCATGGTTGGATAGTTGTTAAGAAAAATTTAACCACGATGAACGAATAATTTATCGTTTCTGGCAACACTGTTCCCTTGATCCCCACACCTGTGTGTTGGTGTGCTTAGCCTGGCATGGCCGGTAGCGAGACTCAAAGCACACCGTACGCGCTATCGAACTGGCAAAACCGAAGCGGCGAAGTTAGATTGTCAGAGTCAATAGGGACGATCTGAGTTTTTACTGGAAGCGCGCGTGTTACTCGAAGCACTATTACACATAGTATCTCGCTAAGTCCGGCAAATCGCCTCAAAATCACACACCGACGCTAGTTCCGGCTCCGGAAAGGGGAAGCAACGGTGAGAGTGGTTTGATGGTCGAACATTTGAAGTGAAAAGAGACATAATTCCATTCGTTATGTCACAATTTTCACTCAACAATGCTTATTTCTCTATTCGGACAATAGGCAGCTATAAACATACGCCGTCGCCGTGCAGCACAACATCGAGCCGACCGGCAACCATGAACAGCATTTTAATTACAGGCGGTAACCGCGGCCTCGGACTGGGGCTCGTAAAGACCCTCATCCGGCAGCAGGTACTGCAGAAAACACAAATCATTGCGACATACCGGCTTCCGGAAAAATCAGAGGTAGGAATCATTGCGCGCGGGACGATCGAAGATGTTTCCAAGACGCCGAAATCTGAAACGGAATCACACACACACACAGGGGAATCGGCAAGGCGACTTACGATTCAGAGGAGCCATTTCCGCGTTCACTGAGTAATTAGCCGTTGGTTTGCTGAAGAATGCGTCGCTTAACGATGTCTACCGTGCTTTTAATTCAAGTGAATTATTAAATGGTGCTAATTAGCTGTCTGATGTATTCCAAGCAAAGGACAGCGTTTCGCACCACTAAAGCTCGAGAGTAGCTGCTCGATTGACGTCTTTGGACAAACTGAAACTCATTGCATTCAACTGACTGAGGATGTATTTATGCTGTCAGCAGCACCGTCGAGCAGTGTTTAGGATGGCTCTAAAGTGGAACACTCATGCCGTCACTGAACTGATTCGAAATGATTTTTTTTCTACGTATGACCTTATCTTTGTTTTTCTTGTCTATCTTTAGAGATGACAAATGAGTGAGTAACGATACCGCATTCTTCATAGTTAACATCATATTTTACAATGTTTTGTGCAATATTTTACCTACCACCGGGGCCAATAACATAACAGTGTTCCACCTTCAACTCACTCAACAAAACCGCCGTTACGCCGTTTACGTTTGCTATGGATTAATCTTGACGTACAGATGGCGCTCTGCACGAGCGGTTCACGTGCTCGCTGTTCCGATCCAAGAAACAAACCGGATAACCGCAATGTCAATTCTTCACAGGAACTCTTTGCGCTTGCTAAACAGAACGCGAACGTTGTCCCTGTTCTAGCTGGTACGTACGGGGGCAATATTTTGAATGTTTCAACGATCGTTTATGTGTCTTTTACTGTACTTCGCCTATTTTTCCTCCCCCTTAGACGTAACGAACCTGGAACGGTACGAGCAGCTGGTCAACGAAGTCGAGTCCATCGTTAAGGATAAAGGCTTGAACGTCCTGTTTAACAATGCCGGAATTTCGCCCAAATCGACGCGCCTTAGTTTCACCAAAGCAGATGACCTCGTCGACACATTTGTCACCAACACGGTGGCACCCATCATCCTAACCAAGGAGCTGCTTCCGCTACTAAAGCGGGCCGCCGACCGTCAACCGGATGCGCCGCTCGGTCCGGGACGCGCATGTGTTGTCAACATGAGCTCAATATTGGGCTCGATCGCGGAGAACCGCGAAGGTGGTCTGTACGCTTATCGGACCTCGAAAGCGGCCCTAAACGCGGCCACCAAATCGATGTCCCTGGATCTTCGGCCGAGCGGCATTATGGCGGTGGCACTACACCCGGGCTGGGTAAAAACGGACATGGGCGGCTCAAAGGCCCCGCTGTCGGTGGACGAAAGCTGCGATGCCATCGTACGGACACTGCTCTCGTTGAACGAATCCCACAACGGGGGATTTTTGCAGTACGATGGGAAAACGTTGCCTTGGTAGAGAAACGTGGCTTCGCAATTGCATCATTACTATATGTTTTGTAAAAATGACTAGCTGTTTGTTCGCATTTTTCACTTCGAATCGAATTAGTAATCCAATCAGTAGTGGTGGGTAATATCTAACTAATGTAAGTACTAGTGAATTTCATGTGTTAAATCCAATGATATGTGTGTAATAAATTGTAGATCATGTTACCGGTTCAAAGTGCAAGTGCTCTGCATAAGTCAAAAGTGCTGGAATCTTGAGTGCTTTTGTGCTCGAAACGCACCTCATCCATGACACATTGCTTGCCAACGAACGAACTCGAGTCCGTGTTGCCAGCCAGCTAATAGATCTACCGAAAGGTGTGATGGCTGTCCGAAACCCTTTTTTATTGCTGTGTCTGTTTAAACCCTTTTTTATTGCTGAGTGAGGTTGCCGTTTTGTTGTTTGTAATGAGTTTTCGAAGGGCTCACGACTGGACATCGACCGGACTTTCTATAGCCATGGTGTGCCGATCCGAAGAGCTAACAGCCCTTTACACGGATAGTGCATTTAGTGGTGATGATCGACATTAAACTGCAGCTGGATCGGTTCGAATCATCGGCCAATCACACGTGTGCAGGCGCGCAGCAACGAAGCAAGTAATGGGGTGCGGCCCATTAGAAGCGAAGAAAGCGTGTGTGGGTATGTCAGCCCTCCTTGCAAGGTGCACACACATTGAAGCACTGCTATAGCGGTTGCAACCGAGTAAAATAAGGGGTTGAAATGTACAGAGACAAAGGAGAAAAAGAGTGACAGAGAACGTCGTGTGAAACGGGTTGCCTTTGGCGAGCTTTGCCGCGAGACACGTGCAAGAACGAGAAGCAGCTGGAAACTCCGGGAACGGGTGAACGGTAACGAGCAAGTGAGAAATACATAATCCAACGGGGCCAACGATAAAGAGAGGAAGGCAAGAGAGATAGTGATGAGTTGTCCGTCCGCTCTGGATGGCTAATGCCCGACCACGACATCGGTTTTGAAGCCAGCGAACCGCGTCGACAGTTCCCGGCTTCGAGCTTCGGCTGAGTGCAGCACCTCTGTTCGCTTTCTAATCTCCTAGTTTTGCGCCTCTGAAACGCCTATACACATGCTCTTTTGTGCCGTTCTCCCTGTGGTCCACAGAACTACCCGAACGACCGTCTAGAGCGAGGCCCAGATCCACAATCTAGCAACGGGCAACATTCAACAACAAGCAAGCACCATCAAACGACGACGACAATAAACAGCATCACTCACGTTCGTTCGAGACGTTCAAGGCAGCGCACCGGACCGGATGTGAGTTCGGTTTCAAGGTTCCGATGGCACAATGCAGAATTGATTTCGGCGAATGCCTGAAAGATTCGCCGAGCTTCAGGTAAGTTCCGTAAGCGCCTTCGGTGAGATGAAAAGTGTTGAGGAAGGGGTTGTGTAGACGTGTTGCGCGTCACCCTCCAGCACACGGATTCAACCGTATGACAGGTCGATGCCGATCATCATGTAATAATGTTTGTGTCCATCTTGCATTTCCTTCCGTGGAATCCGATCCGACCGACCGATTAGACTGCGGCTCGAGCAGGAGGAGACCGAAATCGAGCATCTTGAGGCGCGTTTGGAAAAGATCATCAAGGCGTGCAATGCGGCGGTCGACAGTGGCAAGGAGTATATCCGCAACCAGAGTACGTTCGCGACGTCGCTCTGGGATCTGCAGAAGCACTTTCAGGACGACAAAAACTCGACGAACGCGCTCGCCCAGCTAATCCAGTTGCTGCAGGAGATGAACAAATACCATACGACCCTGTTGGATCAGGCCAACCGGACCGTGCTGAAGAACCTGACCAGCTTCCTGAAGCGCGATATCCGCGAGGTGAAAGAGTACCGGCAGATCTTCGCTAAGGTATCGGAAAACCTGGACGCCTCCGTCTACCGCAATTCGCAGGTTAGCCGCAACCGGCCGGCCGACGTGATCGAGGCAGAAAATCTGCTGTCGGCAACGAAGAGCTGCTTCAATCACACGGCGCTCGATTATGTCAACTATATCACGCTGCTGCAGAATCGTAAGCGACACGAAATACTGGCCACGTTGCTGAGCTACCTGCAGGCGTGCAGTACGTACTTCCACCAGGGATCGGATTTGTGCGAAGACTACGGAACGTTCTTTAAGGGCCTGGACGATGAGATTGGCACGATGCGAAACGAGTACGCGGTGCTCGATAAGCAGATGCAGAACCGCCACACATGTGTCAACGAGCGAGCAAGCGATTTGGGTGAACGGAACGTCGAGGGTGAGCGAGAGGCTGGCGACACATGTCTCGGTGCTCAATCGTCGGTGGCGGCGGCGGCGGCAGAGGACGGTTTGTCTAACGGTGGTAGGGAGAGTGTCTCAAGCCGATTACCGAGCTATATGGAAGGTTACCTCTTCAAGCGCACCTCGAACGCGTTCAAAACGTGGAACCGCCGGTGGTTCTGTATGTGCGACAATCAACTCTTCTACCGCAAGCGCACGGGCGAAGAGTTACCGACGGTGATGGAGGAAGATCTTCGGCTCTGTACAGTTCGTCCGCTAGCCGACTCGGACAGACGTTTCTGTTTTGAAGTTATTTCTCCTACCAAGTAAGCGCATGTCCCCCATCTGATGGTTATTACTTTAAGAAAACCTCTCTGTCGTAGTCTATAACTGCACCTCATTCACTAACACGCTCCTAGATCGCACATTCTGCAAGCCGATTCAGAGACGATGATGGTTGCGTGGATCAAAGCGTTGCAGAAAGGCATCGATTCCGCCATTCAGCACAATAGTCCGTTTAGTAACGATATGCGGGGCCGCGAACGAAGCGGACAAAGCGGTGAAGATGGACGCCATGGAGGCGCAGGGCGCAGCGTGTTCGCTTCGGGGTCGACATCGAGTGATAGAGGTACACGAGCAGGAGCTGCTGGTTGCAGTTCGGAAGGGAGTAGAAAAGGATACAAAAAAATGTAAGAATCATTTACTCAAATAGTTAAAGCATCCTTTTTAGCAAGCAGCAAGCCCAAGCCCATGTGTGATTAAGAGCTGGCTTCTTTTCTCTCTTAGGTTGTATTTTTATTATATTTATCTAAAGTCTACTGTTTTTCCACCTCGTGTAGCAACTGGACGCAAATGCTGAAAATCCCGGGCAACGCAAGATGTGCCGATTGCGGTAACAATGATCCAAAATGGGCCTCCATAAACCTAGGCATAACGCTGTGCATTGCGTGTTCGGG
Organism: Anopheles cruzii; assembly: GCF_943734635.1. Taxonomy (NCBI): domain Eukaryota; kingdom Metazoa; phylum Arthropoda; class Insecta; order Diptera; family Culicidae; genus Anopheles; species Anopheles cruzii. The sequence goes on from NC_069143.1 coordinate 10,744,384, forward strand.
CGTACACCGTAGCCTTGGCGTTCACCACAGCAAAGTTCGCTCGCTGACGCTAGATGTGTGGGAGCCTGAAATACTGCGCGTGATGATTGAGCTTGGGAACGACGTCATCAACCGGGTGTACGAAGGCAATGCGACACGCGTGGCACGCTTTGATCGCGCGACGGACAACTGCGAGATAACGGTGCGTGAAGCCTGGATCCGTGCGAAATACATTGAACGACAGTTTGTAGCGCCGATCGATGGCGGTCTCATGGGCACCGGGTCGGGATGGGGAGGCCCGACCGAAGAAGGCAACACTAGCACTTCTTCGTCGACCTTGTCGTTTAAGAGCCTCGGGGCGGATAGTTCGAAATTTCCGGAAAAATGGAGCATAAAAAAGCTCCGCCGTCGGAGCTACCGGCAGTTATTACGACCAAAGCACACTGCAGGAGCCGGTGGGAAGCACCTGGCGCTAGCAGGGGGTGGTCAAGAGCCACTGTCAACGGTGAGAGGAGTGGTGCCGGGTGTTGATCCGACCGATGCTGATGGTGGCGTGGATACGGAGGTAGAGCAAGCCACCGCCGAGATTGGTGATAGTATCGGAAGCGGAACGAGCCCGGATGCGGACGAAAAGGATGTGAACGAGGGACTACCGAAGCAATTTACCGACATTTTACTGGTCGGCTCCAGCGTCGTTACCGACGATCACAATCTACCGGATGAAGATCTGCTGCTGTTGAATTCAGACCAGGAATCTACTAGTGGCGAGGAAGATAATTCCATCATGGAATGTGAGGACCTCGAGCGTCTGTGCCCGAACTATCTGCTGTACAAGGCAGCCAGCGGCCACAATCTGCCGGTAATGAGTCATGCGTTGGCACTCGGCGCTGACAAGCACTGGACGAATGGCGAGGAAGCAGACCGAACAGCGCTGCACGCTGCCATCCTATCTGGCTCGGTAATGGCGTGTGAGTTTTTGCTCCTCAACGGTGCCGCCATCAATGCGGTCGATCGATACGGTCGTACATCACTCCATCTAGCTACGGAACAGGGGTCAGCGGCACAAGCTTATTTGCTGCTGAAGCATAAGGCCCGGTACGATCTGACGGACGCCGATGGGCGCCAACCAATCGATATTGCCGTGGAGAAGGAGGATGCAGACATCGTCACACTCCTTAGGTTGACCTTGCTGAACGATGAGATAGGAGCGGGTGAGGACGGCGAAAGCTATACCGGTGGTGACTCAACGTACGTTGCGGTGATGAACGAGTTTTCACATCTAGCCAGCAACCAGCCGCAACGTTTGCAGCGCAATCAGCGCCATTTGCAGCATCAACAGCAACAGCAACAACAGAGTGAATCTCTGATGAATCAACAGCGTAGCGGCCTGACGGTAACCGAGACAGATTTAGATGACGTTACAGCGCAACCTACGTCGGATCTCTCGTGAGCTACGCTTGTGTGAAGTTTAACAAACGCGCACAAACTTTCCATCATCTGCCCATAGCCTGCAACAAGCAAACTATACAAAGAAAATATTGATCAGTATCAGCATCGTTAGTATTTGTGCACTTTGCCCGAAAATTCCGTCTTTGACTGAATCTCTTTAGCCACCTGTTCGGTTAAGCTCTTTTACTGCAATTTTCAGCCACAGTTAAAACAAAATAATCTCCGATCACCTACGCACATTTCCACTTGTGAGAAGGATACTGGAAAACTGCGAGGAGCGGTTCCGTCTTTCCTTATTTGTTGAAAATCAGTATGTGCTTTGGCTGCACTTCACGTGCATTTTTTTCTGTTTTGTTGCTCTCGTAAAATCGCGTTGTCGATATCTTAAAATACTTAGTGTCGTACGTAAAAGATTTGCAGCATATCGCGTTGTTCCCTGTTCCGATTGCGAAATGTTGAATCGTTGTTGTTTTATTTACGAAGCGAATAATATAAAATGAAAAGTTTGTAGTAGAAAGTTTAGCGTCCTCGACCTAGGACCGGTACGGATGCCACTAGGAGAGCGATGCAGGGTTAGTTTTATTCGATGGTCGGCAGGAGTTTTATATTTTACTCAAATGTGTATATTCTTTCACAAACCATTGCTATCAACTTCACCAAAATTCTTTTCTGGCTCCAAATTGCAAATCAACTTCAGATGATTATACCCAGAGTTTTTGTTCATTTGAATTATTATCGGTTCCCGTTTTTATTGCGCCAATCTATTTTAAACCAATTGTTAGTTTCTTTTAACTTTGACTCTTAGTTTCTCTGTCAGTATTTTTGCTGTTTTACAATGATTTGCACTCTTTTAGTAGTATGTATAAAATATAATACTGATATTAAAATATATACTGATATTTTCAAACTATGTGTAACATAATGTAACCAACGAATATTTTTGTATTTATAATAAACTAACTGATTCGCAAGTTACAGTCGGTAGAAATTAAACAAAGGTACAACATCTTAGGTATGTTATCTATGAAAGTGGCATAGATTTAATGTCTAAACGCAACCAAAGAAATACTGTTGAAGACTCCCAGAAATCTAGATGCATTACAGAATCGGCATCGGCATTAGTCACAGTTTGATCATTCATCTTTGAAACTTTTCTAGTACATCTCCATAAACGGCGTGACTATCCAATCAAGGTTAGCATAAAAACCTCACAATTATAAATTCAATAAACACTTTTCGACTTTTTCGGATTTGTTTCCAATACGAGAAACCTCCTTATGCCCTTCAAACCTCCCCGGTTCTGATCCCTTGGTATGGCCGGATGGACAAGAAAGCGATTGTTCATCGGCCTTTATTGGCACCAATAGTTAAACAATGTATTAATAGAATCGCTCAGCTTATACTAGAAATTTTACTATGTGCCCCATTGCACTTAATTGCACTTGGTGGTTTCTCATAAGCTTTTCTTCGCTTGCTAGTTTTGATACTGGCTAGCTAGCAGGGCTAGAGAGCAAGTCGCTAGAGACTATGAACTTTTGGCAAAATTCTATTGACCAGCCCGCCACATCGCTTAACCCAGTGGCTTAACCAAACACGCGGCCCGCGAAACACTTTTGTGCGGCCCGCGGCCACGTCCGATAGGGTAATGGGTAACGCTCGTCGTTGTCACACAGTTGGCCAGCGTTCGATTCCCGAGACCTCGGGGTGGCCGGGGGTTGACTGGCGCACGGTCCACAACCCCGCCCGTAAAAACACAACGTTTTAAAGTCATGCAACAGAGGTGAACATTGTTTCCAAGACCCCAAGATCTCTCGGCGGCTGTACCCCCCCAGAAAAGTAAGTAACTCGCTGTTTCAATCGAGAGAAACTCATTCGCTACGGAGTGGAACTTCGGAATGGAACGTTTAAAAAAAAGCATTTTGAGAAATTTAGAACGGTGCTTTGCACTATATTCGAGGCATGATAGATTGTGATTTTCAAATACTCTACAAGTAGGCTTCTGCCAAAGATCAGTTCAATGTTTTTAACGTGCAATGAAACAGCTTTCAACTTCCATCCAATTGGTTGTCTACAAAATGTTCCATGTGAAATTGAACATATATATATTTACACACTGTACAAATATTTTCTCAACCTATGAAAACGGAGATGACTAAAAACTGCACAGATAACGCTAGACCGTTGACTACTACCGTTGAATTGATTCATAGATTTAACAATCTAGTCATATATTTTATCTCGTGTATTTTTCATAGTTTATCCCTTCTGCTGTTTTGGTGGCTTGGGGACCTGCTTTTTCCATACAAAAAATGCCAAAATACCTGCCCTGTATGGGTATGCATTTCCTTCGAACGTCATCATTCTTTGTATTTTTTTTATTTCGAAGCTACTTTCAAACATGGACACACAAGAACATGAAGAGCTTACCGAAGGCATATTGTAATCAACTTTGTCGTAGAAAACGGTTTTGTTTTTATCAAAAAATATATTGGTGCTTACTTACTGGATTCCATTGCGCAAGGGCGGTATGGTGAATACAATCTCAATTTGCCTCACGCCAACAAATTGCTTTCAATATTGATTGCAAATCCCTGACTATCATATAAGATAAGCTGCCATAAGACATCAGCAGTAGGGGAAAAATGATGGAGTTTTACTCCTGAGTTCGGTTGTTGTTATCACGGCCATAATAATGTTACTTTGATCTTCGTTCTATGGAACGTGGTGCATTGCCTTGCTACTGAGCATGGCTTTTGATACCAATTGCCCATTTCTGTCTGTCTGAACCTAGTCAATTCCCTGCTAACGCTACATTGCTGGTAATTATAGTGTAAATATTAATAGTAATGTTAATGTTGCTGTAGACTTAGGCGGATTTAGTCTTCGTTGCATTTGTTACTTTTCCCTTTGCTATCGACATAGGTTTGGACTACTCGATGTGAGATTTGCACGTGTCTCGCATGCATATTTTTCGTTTTTGCTTGCATTATTTTTTCTAATAGGTACTAACAGAAACTATGGTCATATTTATTTGTATGGCTGTTCACATAACATGAAGGAATACCTGTAGAAGGATATTGGGGAGTACAGGAAGAGCAAACACATAATACATGTAATAAAATCATATATTTTATTAGGAAAATTAAGAACGAACGCACAGTTTCAATAGGTTACAAACGAGGAAGAAAGTAGACAAAAAAAGAACCGACAAGTGAAGTGAACTGTAGCAATATTGAACGAATCAAACATAGACAATAACACCCGAGAGTAAACTAAAAACTTTGCCCAACATTAACCTCTGTCCTATCCTTAAATTTTGACTCTGAGGCAGATTGTTCTACAGCCAACGTTCGCAAACGAAGTGGCCACTCACATAATAAAAAATTATGTAATAGTATGAATAGATACACTCGGTTTAGGTTAAAAGAATATTTCTGCTAAACTGCCGCACACAAGAATGTTTGTGAGTGATTAACCCAAACTTTTACCAGTATCGATCATAGAACGTCTTCGTATTGGCCATTTGCTCGAAAGCACATAGCTTGATCTGTCCAACACATATAAAAAAACAACGTACGAATGATAAGTATATCTATATGTGCCAGATGTATGATTGCCTACTAGAGTTCAATCAAATTGCTTGTAAAAAAATAATTTAAGTCGGCTGCAAAGATGATTTTACTGTTCGCTGCTTTTCAACTTCTAATTAACTGCTCGACCTAGTTCAAAGAATTTCCGAGGCAAAACATGAGATTGCTGCAGCAAACTCTGTTTGCCTTTTGCTGCTCTGTTTATTTCTTGCTATTGTTTATCTCTGTTCAAAGAAGCTTGCTTTCCTAATACATTTATTGTTCGTCCTATACATCTGCCTCCTTCACCAGCGTTTTACTTATTCTTCTAATTATAGATGCACAACGCCGATCGCCCATTTTTTTTTAATCTTAGAAGAACGGACCGGGCCGTATTTATCGCCATTTTATTTAATCGGTTAATAATCAAATGTAATAAATCTAAAAATCAAAAGTGTATGCAACGGCTTTGCGTTTTATTAACAACCGTCCGATTCATTGTGTTAAATCAAAGAAGGCGGGAAATGTAGTAGAGAAGATGTGGAAAAGCTTGTTTCCTCCCTTTTTTGTGTCTGCACTGCGTTGCTATTATTGACGTTGCTTTATTGATGCTTAGTTCTCCTTCAGCGTAGCGACCAAATTCAATGTTTTTTGATTTGTTGTCTTTTTTTGTTGTAAAACGCGCTTGTGGCTATGGTAAGTTGTTCCCGATGTTCTTGTTAATTGATTCCTTCGCTTGGCTTGCTCACAAGTCAATTTTCAATACCTTGCTTTCATGTATATCAATTGTAACAATAAAAATCATTTCGCAACTGTTCCATATTCATCCGCTGTAATCTGTTTTCTGTCTAACCTTATTACTACTGGTTAATGGAAGGACGCCTAACAGCAACAGATATCCACTTCAATTGTTAAAGAAAAACAACAAATCACACATTGTAAAAGTGTACCGCTTGTTCCAATTGCATTGTGATATTTGAACAAATGAGAAAACTGTGGGCGCTATCTCATAACAAAGGTGAATGAAAATCGGGAAAGCGAACCCTGAACGCCAGAACGGACTAATACATCAAAAACAACCTGCGAAACGTAACCTATGTTCCACCACACGTTTGTGAACAATTGCAAAAAGACACATATTAAACTAACGTTTATGCATAACGGAAAACAACATCCTTCGATAACCTACTGCGTACCTCATACCGTGTGTTATTCATGCTGTGTAAGACACTAATAGGTTCCAAATTGAAAAAAAAACTACAACTTCCCATACGGCTGATAGCTTTCGAAATAGATCACTACCCATCGTCGTGTACAAACCGTTTATTCGGTCCTGTCTCGATTCCTGCCTTTCGTACAATTCTAACCTAAAGAAAATGTGTAACGATAGAACCGAAGCTTTCTGCCCTGTTAGTATATGTGGGAGGTAATTGCTTGAATAGAATTGAATAGTGATTGCTTGAATAGAATTCAATGGGTATGTGGTATGTTGATGCTATACCCTAACGCCATTCGTTAAGGATTGTGACATACACATAGGGAATAAAGAGGATTTTTTTTCTTAAACATTCGCTTCGATTCCACGTTTCCTCTCTCTCTCTCTTTTTCTCTCTCTTTCTTTTTTATCTCCCTTCTTACCCTTTGCCATGGAATCGAAATGGTTTTGATAACTTGAATCAACGTTTTAGAATGTTTGTATGAATTGTTTTAAAGGGGCGTCTCTTTACCAAACGAACAAAAACGTCAAACAGGCTTCAGATGTGCTTAGCTGTTTCCCAAAAAAATTATCAATCTGCTGGCGGCAGAATGTCTATACAAATTGTCTGGTTTGGCACGGCAAGGGCCTAGAGCAGCGCTGCTATTTCGCATTACTTGGCGCCTCTTTTCCCGTTGCACACTTTTTTTACATGTTTTCGAACTGGTCCACGCGGCGTTTGGTGTTGCCCTTGCGGATTTCGCGTAACGTCTTGTACTTGTCTCTTCCCTGGCGAACATTTTCACGGTGAATCTTATCGTTGGGCGTTTCCATCGTATCATCGCGCGACAGGGCGAGATCTTGTTTAAGGGCCTATAGCGATTTGATGGTGTAATGCCGAAAATGGAAGTATGTAAGCGTGAGAAAGAATAAGTAAATTATAGAATAATTAATGCAGAATTTGTAAAAATCATTTACCTTGAGTTGATCCTGCAAACGTTCATTACGTTCAGCTAGTGTGCGTCTCTCCTCAACTGGGTCCTTGATATGTTCGTCCGTGTCGAAATCTTTGGAGAAATCCTGTTCACCGTTTTCACCATTGGTCAGTTCTTCTTCGTTATCCTCTTCCTCCTCTACGTGATGATGCTTGGGGGTAGTAGTAGCTGCTTGCAGTGCCGCCGCCGCTTCGTTCTGTGCCATTCGTTGTAATAGTGAGGAAAAATAATATGTGGAAAACAATTGTTTGTATGATTCAGTAACGGTGCAACAGCAGTATTAGCAGCAAATAGTTTTGTTGTTGTTGAAAGTAAAGTAAGTGTAAAGTCACAAAATGTATGCAGTATCAGTTACTTTTTGTGGCCATGAATCAATCTAGTAAAGTCACGAAACGGCCGCAGAACCTTCCCACTCACAGTCCCCATGTGCCTTTTATATAGAAAAAAAACATTCAAGAAAGAAGGTGTGACATCTTACTGAGTTGAACGAACGTGTGTTACATGGTAATGGATTAATGATAAATGTTACTTTTCAAATTTCTCTCGCAAGCTAAACCATGCATTGTAATGAATAGATCATATTCATAGTGAAACGGTACAAAAGTAATAAACTAGGATACAGCGATGAAACGTTACGAGAAAGGTACACTACGCTATAAAATTACTTAGTATTACTTGGATGAAAATGTATTAGTAGTAGGTGGTGTGTTCCCGGTAATCTGTGTGATGTTTTTCTATTAATTTATGTTCCATCATTTTCCAGCCACTCCAGCCATTCAGACACACTTGCTGCGTTAAGATATCAAATGGTGAATTGAAAATCGTGACAAAAAAGGCAAAAGAGACGGAGTGCAGAAGGAACGCGATACATACTCTGCCTGGTACTACCTGTTTCCTTATCGCCTCTTCAACCTCCTCGTGCAGCCGCTTGGTTTCTGAGTCTTTCAGGGAAACTTCTTCCTGGATCTTTTGCATCTCGAGCTGCTTAATGCGTATTTCCTCTTCAAGCTTCGCTCGTTCGGTGGCCTCCATATTCTTTGTTTCTTCGAGGCGCTGCATCATCTCATGTAGCTCGTTTTGCCGCTGTTCCAACTCTTCCTTTGCTGCCTGCACCAGATTCAGTTGTTCTTGCAGCCGGCGGATCGTGTCCTGGGCTTCGCTCAAATTTGCTTGCTTGCGCTCCATCTCTTCCTGCATCGAACGCAATCGATCCTCGTACTCCTGCTGTTTCTTTTCAGCTCGCTCGCGGGCGGCCAGCGCTAGCTGCAGCTTCTCGCGCTCCTGCTGTTTGGCATTCTTTTCGTCACGCGCTTGTGCTTTCATCTGCTGCACATCGATCGTGTCGGGCTTGCGGCGGCGCATATAAAGCTCATGGTTGCCCATGCACAGCGCTAGGATACGTTTGTTGATACGGACGCGCGGCGCGAAGAACACAAAATCCGGTGCTTTCTTATCAATGGGCTGTAGAAGAGATGCAGATGGCAAGAGGGCATGGAAAGAAAAGCAAAAGCGCGAATGATTGGAAGTACGTTCATACTCATTTATCGTCAGCTTGGACGAAAGTTCCAGCGGCGGTTGTGCTTGCTTACCTTGATAATGAATTTGCGATCATTGAACGATATATTACGAATCTCTGACCACGGAAAACCGATCTTCGGAGTGAGGCGGTCGTCCTTCTCGTAGATGTTCAAACCGAGAGCATCGACGCCGAGCCAAAGCTCTGTGCTCTTTTTGTTGCGAATCTCGAAATAGTTCACACCGTACATTTCAAGATCTTGTGCAATCTTCAGGTACTCCATCATAGCATCTTCACGCAGCAAACCACGGTGCTCCTGCCACCAGGTCGTGATGGAGTTCTCCCATTCGTCCTTTGACATTTTGTGCTGGTCGATTACGCTGAGCAGATAAGTGAAAGATAGGAAAACGTAGGGCAATGATAGAATAACAGCAATATGTGCACACCTTTTTTCGGGCGACGGAATCGTCTTTCATTCCGAAGCTGAACGCTTACCGTTGTGGAAGTAGCCGATCTTTCGCCAGGAAGCCAGGCACGTGAGTTCCCTTGTTGTAATCGCCATGGCGCGCCTGAACGGCGTACGATGCCAGTAGAACGGACGTTTCCGGCGGGCAATAAATTTCGTCTGACAGGATTGCGTTCTTTACCTGCAGATAGAACAGGCGGAGCGTGATATCCTGGATCAGCTCCTCGGCTACATCCTCGGGGTAGAATTTGGCGCGAAATTTGAATAACAGCGGATCGCCTTTCTGCACATCTTGGCTCATCACCTGTTAAGAATGACCGGAGGGCGATACAAAAAGATCCAGATTAGTTTTTATTTGATTTCGCTTTTTGAAGTTGTGGTGCTTTTGATGTAATTATCATCAGCCAAGTTGTGCACAGCAGTGCTGGTTGATGTCTGCGCGCTGTAGGCTGAAATTAACTGTCGATTCTTATTGTAAACTAGGTGTATGTGTGCTAATCGATGCTAAACACTTTTTTAACCTTCAACCCCGTTTCTCAGGAACTTATTCTACACACAAGCTTTACCCATTTGGAGAACGGTGTCGATCCTGTCTGCCTCGCGCAGTTTTCGTTGGTATTTTGTTCAATCGATGTGGAACGAGGCAAATTTCATTAATGCAGCATAAGAAAAACGAGAGAGAAAGAAATATATGCTAGTTCGCTGGTGTGGTGTGTGAAGTGGAAAACAAAATAACAGACAAAGTTCCATTTTGCCGAGATGTTTTTGCCGTCTATTGGCACCGACGTTAAGATACCGAAAAGGCAAGCTAGCACACACAGTGCACAAGAGTATCTGTGGCTTTCATGAGTTGTTCAGGTGAAAAAGTTGGCCGTTACGAGTGTGGGCTGTGATAAATAAGGCCAAGTCCTTTCCTCGAAGTGAGTGAAAAGTGAATAAAGTTCACAACTGGACTGTAAGGGAGATTCCGATGGTGTTCTGAGAAGATTAGATGAGCTCTATCTCACCATCACTCACTCCACATTGTTGGCTGTCTACCCCGTTCTGCTCCGTAACCAGAATTTTGGCTCGCCAATTGCTTTCGAAAAAACATCGATATAGAGATTGGTGACAATGCAGAGAGGGATGAACATTTCTTGCCTGCCTTGCCTTATACATTTTGCGAATACAATCAAAAACCAAAATCCGATATTCAAAGTTTTTGAAAGCTTTTAAGAGAGAGCTCACACAAGCCTCATCATGATTTCTATGGATTCCAGTAGGAGGACGGGGTAGATCGGGATGGTAGATCCGATCCACATAAGAAAGCGCAACCATAGGCAACCGACACGACTCTTGAGCTCTGTAAAGCCGAAACCGAAGAGCTGAAAAGGATACGAGAAAATAAGGAACTTTTCTATCCTTCCGCGTAAGAATAAGAGGGATCTGACAGCAATACTGTAGCGTCAGTTAGAACAAGTGCAGTGGACGCCACCGCTCTTCTGTGCGTTCTCTTACCAAATCGTCGTCGTCCGAGTCAGAGTCTTCTATTGGTCCACGACCTGCTTTGAAGCCTTCATTGCTTATCGTTGCACCAGCGGCATCGGCATCAGCGTCCGTTTGGTTGCTGACTCCGCTCCGTTCGGTTCCGGTGGGGGTGCGGAGTAAACGTTGATGATGGTGCTCGATGTTGCGCTTGATTATTTTGCCTATCTTTTTCATATGCTTACAAACGATGTTTTCCGGCTTTCCGTAGATTTCGTTTCGTTTTGTTACAGTCATTAGTAGGTAAACAGTTCGCGTAGGCGAAGACCGGAGCCCATCAGGACGAATGCCATAATATGAAGATTACCATAGATTAACCAAAATTAGCATCCCAGTCGCTGATCATGATTCGTTGCAATAATAAACAAGATTCTACACGCTACAGTTCTTAGCAGTTTCAGTTTAGATAATACGCACAGAGTTCGAGCATTCAGTCAGTCAGCAAAATCAAACGTACGACTAGCTTAACCCGGCCTGCGGGGTGGAAATGTATAAACGATGTTGTTGAGCAAGCAGCAGGTCAGCAACTAAGAGCACGGTTTGTGTGTGCTATGTGCTTTATGCCTAGTCGAGGTCGAGTTTGGTGTGTAACTCATATGCTGGGCCCGGCAACGGTTTAAAGTAACGCTTTTATCCCATCGCCATCACCTTGGGGACCTACTGTAAAAAGATGTACGTTGACCGACCATGATTTCTACCCTTGCCAGAAACCAGATGGTACACACGTGCGTCCACACATCAGATGGTTACGTATTGGTCTTGGTGTATTGACTTTTCCTTTTTCTTTCATTTCCTCTCTCGTTCTTTTCTTTCTTTCTCTCTCCCTCGATCTCCTGTAATCTATCTTCAACTACATGAAGCTGCTACTTGGAAGCAAGGAAGCATACAATACTAAATTCGGTAACATCATTGCAATATGTTCGTGAATTGAATTCTACGGTCAAAATTTGGATAGCGAAAACCATCCCATGCCAACCAAACCAATCATGCCGAGCCATGTAAGATGGATAGCTACAGCTCGGTAATCTCGGGCTCACGTAAGGCTTGAGAGCAAGCAGTAGACAATCTTAGGCTGCAGAGGTCAAATTCTTGAAGGCAGCATCAGCAGCCCTGCTCCACTTGTGGATGACGCATTAACTACCGATGGCCGCCGACCGGAAATTCGTCCATGGATCTCTCGGACGATGCTTAGATTACTTGTTGTCCCTGTCTGCGTGGTGGGACAATGGAGGCGCCGTTACAGGGGGTGAACTGTACAACAACCTCACTGTCTTACTGTAGCAATAAGTGTCTAGCACTTTACTTTGAGAAGATAAGCTATACATAATATACACTATGCATGTTTCTATTGAACCCAAAACAAATAGCTACACACTACAGTTTCTTACCTTTTTGTACAGCTTAATCCAGGTGTTGTCGCCTTTCGAGTCCGCATACTGTAGCCCGAAGAACCAGACCTCGCGCAGACCGATCGTCTTCACAACCTGGTCGAACAACTGCTTGCCTGTGGTTCCTTGCTGGATCGCGAACTCAAGTTCAGCGTCCATTGTCGTGACGCGTACGTTCATCTGGAAAAGTCGGAACAAACGGAACAAACCAAACGTAAGTATATTGAGTAAGTAGCACCTTTGCACAGCTCCACAGGGTTATTTCTCTGAATGCTACTGGTCAATCGCAAGCGGGCAAAAGTCAGTAAAGCCATAGGTTCATGGACACATGGATTGCAGGCTGTAACAATATCAGATAAAGACCTATAAACGTTTGGCATACTGCCGTTTAATTATTGCAGTGCAATAACGTCACCTTATTAATGTATGGGTATCAATTTGGAGATGATATGTTTGAAGTGCAATAATTAAAAAGGGTTAGGGGTTCCGAAGAGAGAAACATCACCCGAAAAACATCATTGTAGATGCGATAAGAAAGGTAGTGTTGCACCGATGAAGGGGGGAAGGTGTCATTCATAGTACGATTCCGATCCGATTCTTCCACTCACGCACCGCAGAAAAGCTGAGTTGATGCTATGTTATAGTAAACGGTAAAATAACGTAGTATGATGGGCAAGGTATGCGACATTCAATGGAATATTTGATCGTGATCTACAGGTCATATTTTCAGCACTTGTGAACATCCTACAAAATGTACCCTTAGTCTGATCGGAGTAATAAAAATACGTGTGATGTAGAAAGAAGAAACTACATTTTCATACGAAGCAAAGAACAGTGCAAAGCAATTGAATCGCCGCGATAAGGTTGTTTCGTCTTGTCTCTTACGACTTGGCACCGGTTAACGTCGTACAGTCGCTACTAGGATTCGCGTGACACGTGACTCATACGCCAACGTGTCACCCGTATGTCATGGGTCACGTATGAAATATTGTAAAAAAAAATGCATAAATTGGCAATGCTACGAACAGCAGCGGGGGCATTCTTGTCGAACGACTCATTCCGATGAGCTGATTCATTTCCCTTTTTTGACACATTTATATATATAAAAGTAATGAAACGAACTGGTCTCTATCACTGCAAACTAAATTACTTTTCGTTGAGGCAAGCATCCTCCATCCATCAAGTGACTGTGTGAATGAGTCATGGTTGTATCAATGAAAAAAAACGTTTACGAGGTTGTTGTTTGTCCGACACGTTTTTAGTGTCCCCACGGGGGAGTAGGATAGTTTACCCTTGAGCTGATGCCGCAAACACCTTACCTCGCAACAAGCTTTATCAATAGTGTATGCAAAGTTCGGTTTAGGCACGTGTAACGAGTTTGGTAAGAGTAGCTCAATTGGCACAATCTGTATGCAGCACTGCAGCAAGGTCCCATACAGAGAGAGAACTTTGATAGATCCCAGGAAGCAATAGGATGGCATGATTTACCTCATATATGAAGGTGCTTTGCTTTCATCTGATTGCACGCTAGTGACATCAAGAAATGTACCCGCTTCTTCTCTACGCAAACTCTGGCGCATGAGCGGGCCCTAATCTAATTAGCAGCAAACACGTGCGCAACGAACCCACCGAACCTAGGAACAGATGATAAACTAGCAAAAATTCGTTTGTTTCAAATCTATCAAGGTGTATCCTACATTTGTGCTTGAAATTGTTCGATTGAACAGTAGCAAAACCACGTGTGATAGGGCCCGAAGAAGAGGTTATTGAATTCGTACTTTTGCGATACGTGGATCACAGGGAGGCGGTCACTTGGTATTTAAGAATCTTATTTACTGCAAAACTCATCAACATGCGAACAGACCGAACGCGCGTTCGGTTGTGAAAAGCTGCACATGCACCCCGTCCGTAATCATAAGCTGGAGTTCCATGTTGGGAAAGCAAGCGCAGAGCGGGCAGCCATCATTGCCAAAACCCCGCTCAAGTTGGAAGCGTAGCACCCGGTGTGTGTTTCGACGAGTTGTGTCATTCTCAGAGCGGTTTCCAATCACGGGCTCGAACGAAACAACCATTCTTTCATTATTGATCATTCGTGTGCGCGGTATTATCGCATTTATCCTTATCGCTGGGGGGCACCAGGAAACGGGATGCTATATTCCGTCATACGCGGCTTGGGACGGACGCAAACGAATTCTTCTGCTAAGCCCAAGAAGCTGCCAAGAAACTCTGGAGCTGCAATAAATCTGTTCATGCCGGCCGAATCTGATCTGATCTATCAGGCGGGGAAGGGTTACGGAAACGCGCTGCTTACCATTTTGTTGCTGGCAACCATTTTGCGAAAAAATGTGGCACTTCTGAGGCAGGAACAAAGCGAACACACATACGCGAGCACTTGTTCTCGTAGCGTCGGGAACGGTCAAGCCACTCAAACGCAACTCTGTGGTGCGTTAACGCATATATGAGAGATGATATATAGGGTTCCGCCGGGCGAGATAATACTTCTTTCACCAGGCGCGCGACAAGAAATTCTGGCGCAGTCGTCGTCGATTCGGTGTAGATTACTGATAGTGGTGTTGTTGATGGATCTATGAGTGTCGCTGCTGCGATGAACGAGAGAGCGGAGGAGGCTGTGGATGAAACACGGTGCGGCAGGCAGAACTACTCGAGCGAAATGATTACAGAAGACTGGCACACGGACGCGAGAAGACACGGCACGGAAGCGCAGGTGTTTGTTCGTGGCCGCCGCCGCTGCCGCCGCACGCAGACAGCTTAGCGGCCTCGGCAAAATTGTTCAACAGCTCATTCACGCACACAGACACGCGTGTCTAGCCCCTCACAGGTAACACAGGCAGGCAGGCAGGCAGGTAAATTGCATTCCCACTTGGGGATTTCACGTCGATTCTCGGTTCTCCAAATTCTCGTTCGATGCAAACCATAGCCATAGCGATAGAAAGGGGTGAAAAGGGGAGAATGGAAAACTTGAGAAAGCAAGGGAGAGGGCATCAGAGATCAGAGATCGCGCAGCAGTTTCGGACTTCAGAAAAAGGCCGAACGAACGCAGCCAACGCATCGGCAGCAGTACGCAGCCACACGCTGCAAATAGAGGGACGCAGCTGCCGTGGTAGGATTGGAGATGGATGGATTCCGTCACACGACGGGCTCTCACTATACCGAGAGAACCGAGATTTAAACCAAATCCAACGGAAACACACATACGCACACGCCGGCGGTCCAAAACCGGTTTGGGCAACGGCGGTGGTAAAAGGGAAGAGGCTCTAAAATGTCCTTTCTTCTCTCTTTCTCTGTCCTTCGGCGGTTCGGACTCGCTTTCATTCCCTTTGCCCTACCCTTTCGAGTCATACGAACGAACGCAACGCTCCGTCGTGCTGGTAAGTCTCCCGCGGGCCCAGTCCCGTAGGCCCGTAGTTACGATGCAGAGGACAAATAGGGGGAGAATCTACGAAATAACAACACCAAAAAGGGCACACACGTTTGGCTGTCTGGCGCAGTGTCGCGGGATCCTAAGGAATATTCGGTAACACTTGTTAGCAACAACAACAACAAAAAAATGATGTCTGCCAGCTCCGAACGCAACTCAAGAACTGAATCGAGGAGCGAACGGCTGCTTGACGCTACGATTACGAGAGTTTGCGGGCGCCTCGATCGGGCGCAGCGATTGCTCATCGCCACAGCACACACACTTCACAGTCTGAGGCTCTTCTCTTCGTTTGATATTTCTTGCCTTTATTTATCCAGTGATGCAGACGACGACGGATTTCGTTTTCTTCCCCAGTTTTCGTCCCTTTTCGGCCGGCCGTTAGAGCGTTTTTTTCTTCTTCAAATCATTAACGTGTTTCTGCGATTTAGCATCATCAATCTGTCTGTCTGTCTGTGACAGTCTCTGTCTGGTGATTGTGGAACTCATTTCCCACTCGAGAACTGGGCTGAAGTTATGGAACGTTATGTAGCGCAATTTAACCTTTTTTTTTATTTTTCAATTAGTGTTACACGCTAAATATTCTTGAGTTTTGCAGAACAGAACTGACTGACTGACGTCCCGACTTTAGGCGACTGTATTTTCGCTACTACCACCACATTCATCATCATCAGTGTATTATGGTCAACATCATCGGCGTCGTCATCACCATCCATACACCGGTAAGCATCACCGCCCAACAACGCCTGTCACATGGTACCCCCCCGAGCCAGTCAGCCAGCCCGGCCAGATGTTGCTACGCTACCAACATAAAAAAAACACACACACACACAATTATGTACAGTGTGTCACAGAACATGGATGGCAATGTGGTGTGTTAAGGAAAATGTGCGAGCCGTTTTCACAGCTCACCATCGCAAAACCAAAAACTGCGCCACAACAGCAAGCCACCAACCCGGGATGTGTGCAATGATGTGGAAAGCAGCCAAGTGACGTACTGTTCTATTTCGGATGTGGTGACTAAACATAGCGCACCCGCGTACGTAAGGTTTTGTCACCCATCCCCACTAGAGGGGCGTAGGTACAAGTGTTTTCAAAGAGATAGTGTGGGGAAAAAAGGTCACTTCAGCAATAGCCGGCCGCGATAAACGGTTATCGATTGCTCACCACTCGGGCCATCGGGTCCCGCGCACAGCACAGCAGGAAGTTGAAAGCTGCACACGCAGTTATGCAATCGGTTGATTTGTAGCTTTCAGATGGGGAGCCCGATGAGCAGAGCAGCAGAGAACGATTACTAATCTTGATGTTGCCGCGGACGAAACGCTTTGTCGCTGGTGGTGTCGCGGCGGCACTCCTCGCAAACCATAAATAAAGCGAGGAATGCTGGAGAGCAATTGAGCGATGAAATGGTTATCATCGAAAACGTGCGAAGGCTCTCTATCTATCCACCACCTTCGGTGATATCACCACATTCGTCACCCGCGGACTGTATTTTGTCCCCAAACACGTGCTACGTCATTAGACGACAGTCGGAAGGAAGCCAGGAAGGAAGGAAAATTACTATTAAAAAGCACAATAGATCACGCGATCATCATTATTCCTACTTGAGGTTTGAAAAGTTTTACCCATTCAATACCGTGTTCTGTGGGAAGCCTGCCGCCGCCGCCGCCGTGCGATAAGGGAACACCACCACACTTCGGTGGAGGCGGCGGCCGGTTGAACCTTTTTGGGGTTTACACGTTAATAGACCCCACAACGACCGCCATAGTTGACCTCCTAGACCTCCGCGTCGTGTTCTGTTGACCCACTTACGAGGGCGCTGCTGCTGCTGCTGCTATTGTACTCATCATGAACGCGTACCACCCTGTAACGTTTTTAATTTGTACGTGGCTTTTGGTGCATTTTGGTGTGGTGTGCGGCGCGCCTTTTAAAAGCCGCCACCCGAGTCCCATCTCGTCCACGTTGTGGTACGATGATGTTTCATCTTCGGGATCGGTGCCACTAACACCCTGCTGCCTGCTCGTATCATTGGGGCAGCAATGCGGCATGGGGGGGTTACTACGGATTGCAACAGCCAACACTGCTGACCAATAAAATAGGTAAATGTGTAACCCAATGATTACCAAACTGATACTGTACTGTAGATACACTAGATACACACTTTTGATATGGCCTGCTTAATAAAATAGGTATCTCGTTTTATACGCTGCAATTTAACCCGACTTCTTGAAAGGAATTGGTCTATTTGATCTTGCTGCAATGAATGTTCGATTGTGAATCCAAAAAAAATCGTTGTTTTCTGATAGAACATCCAGAATGGGCGCAGAAGCACTGCAATTGCGATCCCTGAGGAAAGAAAGTTTGTGAAGAATCTGCGCAACGAAGTACTAGGAAGAACAGTAAATTTGGTGAGAAATGCTTTGTTGTGGAAAAATGCGGGAAACGCGGAAACAAAGGAAACGCGAGGTAAACCAAGAAAAACTAAGCCAACGAACAGTGATCCTGTCGCAAATCATTTTAGGCCAAAGCGGCCGTCCGTTTGGTTCATCCAGAACCATTTGCAGACTCAATAATAAAAAACCATTATTAGCCCAAAACCTGTCCATAGGCGGTTGCAAGAAGCTAATCTTCCAGGGCGAATTGCAAGAAAAGTGCCACTATTGAGCAACACAAAATTGCAGATCAGGAAACAGTTTGCTGCTCAATACCGTTCTTGGGAAGGTTGGGTTATTTTTCATGATCTGGTATAGGTCCTCTTTTCAGAATAAAGAACACCTTGAATGCTCTCAAGTATATAACAACCATGCCACATGCCACTAAAATGGGTTTTTCAACAAGAAAAGGATCCCAAGCATACGTCGAAGCTTGTGAAAGTTCGTAGTTTGATGGCAATAATGTGTCAGAGTTTTGCCAGTTGGCCAAGTCAGTCTCCTGTCGTAAACCATATTGAAAACTTGTGGAATACCTCCGGGAAGCAAAAGTTAGCTGGACAATACTGGAGGTACTTTTCACTGCTTTCTATTGTAGCGAAGCGAAATCCTAACATTTTTGACCTTTTTTAGAATATCTTCATATTATTTTTAGAACTACTATCTTGTGCTATCATTGTAATACCTGTGAATGCAGCGTAAATTCTTTTACTTATTTTATTGGCCAGTGCCAGTGTACATGTGTGAGGACGTGGCAGTATGTGCTCATCTTGTACCGGCTCTGTGGTAATGTGACACGTGACATACTCCCCGGGACCAGTTGACGACCATTTACAACAGCAGCCGCCCCGCCCATCGCACCACCGCGTGCACACTCGTGTCGTGCATCACCACAAGGTACGGTGGTGTTGTGGGGATCGTCGTGCTGAGAAAACTTCTGAGACCAGACCCCGGGTCGGGTCGCCGTGGCCGCCGCCGCCGCCGCCATGTTGATGATGAACGAAAATTGCCTGCTAATGGGTCAGTCAGGGCTATCATCGCCAACCGGATCCCCAATGACGCTTGTGGTGAGGCATCAAAATAAAAGATAAAACAAACAACCAAAAAAAAGCACACATCTTTCGACGGAGTTACGCGCGTCCCTGGAAACGATGTAGGGAGATTGTACTTTGGGGGGTTTTAGTGTTTTAAGCTTTTGGCGGTGGCTGAGAGGGGTTTACACTAAAAATAAAACTGTTTAACTGTGAAGCAGTGCTTTCGGTATGTTTTTCGCAGCGCCGTGACACAGCAAACCATTCGCACGCGCCAAACGGCCGTCAGCCAACCACCCAACATCTCCACAAACGGTCCAACCGCCAGCCGCCAGCCATCCCCAGTCCCAACTGATGAGAGCTACCCCGCCCGGCTTGACATTTCTCCTTGTGCCCGATGATTGCTCTTCACGGTCGCTGTGCATTCACGCGCTGGCCACTGGCCCACCCCCGCCCGGCCGGCTTTAGAAATGATAACGATGATCGTCATGAGACAGTGGTAGTGCACACGTGAACTACCACTACCACGCGGGCGAAGCTTTTAGCGTTCATCATTACCATTGCCGATTCCCGCCGTGTGAGCGCGCAGCGCCGATACAAACAAATCCAACCAACTCTGACGCGCCGTTCGTGACTTCGTGATCCCAATTGAGGTTATAGGAACACACGTCGTCTCGCAGCCAGATAGCCAGTGTGGTGCGCGCGCAGATCGCTTCACACCCCGCCCCGCCGTTGAATGCAAAAACTTACAACGGCCAGCCCTGGCTGGCTGGCTGGCTGGCTGGCTGCCCGGTCTCCCTGTGTCCAATTTGGCGGTTTGCTGGTACACGAAGTGTGTTTTCGGTCCACCCAAGATCCACCACCGCCACCGCATAATACTTGTATAAGGCTGGGGGAAAGAGTCATCGACGTTTTTTGGGTAAAATTCAAAACTTTATTTAAGATACTTCCAATGGTCCGATTTACGTCAAATATGCATCGTTTTGTTGGAAAATTTGTTATGTTCATAAAAAGGTAGGTTCATCATGCCTCCCTCATAGAATTCTTGGTCGTTTTTGGGGAAAAACTCCAGCAATCCTTTTTTGATCTCAGGTTTTCATCACACAGGAAATTTTGTAATGCACGAAAAAGGTGTCAATCGCTTGGTGCAAGGTCCGGACTATACGGTGGATGCATTAACACTTCCCAACCTAGCTCCCGGACTTGCTGGCGAGTCACCGAAGACGTGCGTGACATTTCGTTGTCCTGAGACTGAACACAACACCCCTTCCGTTGGCCGATCGCTAGCCTCGAACGGTGCAGTTGTTGACAGTAGAGATCTGAATTTAGTGTTTGGCTACACGGAAGCAACTCATAATAAACGATTCCTTTCAAGTTCCACCATAACCCCAGTATAACCCTTACTGGCCGCTAGTCCTGGTTTGACCATCGGTTAAGATGCTTCACCACGCTCAGACCATGATCATTTTCAGACAGTATTGTCGTGTGCATCCCATTCCTCATCCCCAGTACCCATTCGTTTACGAAATGGGTCGATTTTGTTCCGTTTGGCAAAAACTTCGCAGGTGGCAATTCGATCCATGATGTTTTTCGGTGTCAATTGATGTGACACCCAAACATCGAGCTTCTTTCCAAATCCAGCTGTGCGCAAACGACCTCGAACGGTTTGATGCTTAATCTATAGGTCCTGGCCGATGCTCTGATTACTAACATGCCGATCAACTTTGTTTGTTTCTGTGATTTTATCGACATTTTCGATCACGTGTCTGCCTAGACTTTAACATAAAAAATAACTTAAACGGGTCAACGAAACTAAAAATGGCACATTACTAGCGGTTAGAGTATCGGCACCACAAACACCATGCACAATTTCCCTAGTTTAAATTTTCGCCTTTTTCGGACAAAACCCCCGGAAGGCTCTGGAAGCCCTGCGCGCGCCAGAGGACCGTGTGGGACGTACGCTGGCTTGGAACTTGTAGTGTTCAATTTCTCTGTCGAATAGTGCATAATTGCTACACTGTTGCCACGCCACTGGCATACGAACTCGTGCGGTTCGTAACCGTGTGTCCGGAGCGCCATAGCTTCACAACTGGCCCCAGCGCCCTCTAGCTGCGGATAATTTCAACCGCAGTACTTTTCAGTACGCCAGTACTTTGCCTGATGCAAGATTTTGAGCACATTTCCGTTGCTCCAAATGGATTGTCTGCCGCTAGTCTACTCCGACTCGGTCCAGACTGGACACCGTCCGGTCTTCCCTCCGTGTGCCGCCCCAAGAGGGTTATGCCAAGACGCTCGCAGCACACGGCTTGTGTTTGTTTGACTTGAAATTGTAATTACTTTGCACGTTTGCCAGCGTTTGTTTGTGCGGATTTCGCTGCGATTGTGCGTCGTGAAAGCCGCACCGCGCTATGCATATGTGCTGCGCGCTCGATTGACAGCATGAGTGCCGGACGTGCCAAAAATTAGTCGCCCGAACCTGTGTCTGTGGCAATAGGGTCCTGGTGTGGGCGTCAGATAACAGGCTACTACCAAGGCTACCCTTTTTAATGGTGTAGTAGCTGGGAGGGGGCATAAAGTCAAATTACCATCACGATCACGAGAAGGAAAAGAAATCCCAGTCAACAGTCACAACAGGCCGCCGTCCACCCGGCCCAACACATGGTGTACAGAGCTGCGATAAGATAGGAAGCGTGTATAGTGTGTTAGAAAATACATGCTGCAGTGTTTCAGCCAACATGCTGATATCTCACGCATCTGCGCCGAGCACTCTGAGTCATTTCCTTCGCGCGGCGCCTACGTACCAGAGGAGTTGTGAGTTGCACACCGCACAGTTTCAGGGTCTTTTTTTTTGTGTGCACGATAGACTTTTTGGGGTAAAAATCTGGCGACCATTGGTTTTGTGTGCGAGACGATGCCCACTAGCGCCCCGTAATATAGATGGTGTACCACCGCGCACCTTGGTTTGCTCCTTATCTTCTTTGCCAGCGCGGTGTGCTGTCCTACATCACCACATTCCATCGCCCCCTGGGCGACACAATCACACACGACCGATCTCCGCTAAATTCTTCCGAGGCGTTTCCGAGAGATAAGGAAGGTGCTGCGGCATCGGCAAGGGCGGTTTATCGGCCCCAACTCCGTGCCGCGTCGACGATAAGGAGATGTTGGCTTGCGACAACCGTGTGTTGTTTCAGGCACGAGTGCCTTTTCATCGGCGCACGGTTTCGTCTTGCGATGGGTCTGATCTACCCAGACTGCCTGAAACGGGGCCGGGGAGCCGGAGACCGAAACCACAATATGTAAATCCACAGAAGCTGTAACGTAACAGAAATATCAAATCAAGCCATGCATTGTCGAAGCTTTTTCCTGTCTATGTGACCACCAGGCGATACGGTTCCTTCGCTAACTAATAAAACCGCCGATTGGTTGGCCCTTGCCTGGCCAACACAGACTCTCTCCGCTGCTCACGATCGAGCGCGCTCACTTTGCGGGCTGATTCTTCCTCGTCCCGCTATGACAGGATCAGCCCAACGGAGCCTGACGCGGTGGACCACTCTCCACCGAAGTAACGTCGTCGTCATACAGGTAACGCTATGTTAACGGCTCCTCCGTACGGGGCCGATACTTTTCTAGTTGTTATCCGTACATTTTGCCAACTTTCATCTGTCGATAGAGGCGCGAACGGTGACTCAATTTGTATGTGTATGTGTGTGTGGTGAGGGGGTTTAACTGCAATGAATTATTGTAAATATGGCAGACATCGGGCAAAACGGGTAGGATAAACTGCAGTAGCGCGGATGTAAAAACAATTACATCACCACCACCACCACCAGAAAGCATACCGTCGGCTCGGGGACGGGAGAGCGCGGGGGGGGTGGGTGGTGTTTTCCGGGCCTTTACTGTGGCCCATAAAGCGGATGGTAGGTTCGCGGGACGGGTGGGAGATGTCGTGTGAGGGCGCGTTCAAGAGAATTGCTTTGTTGATGAGCCCCCGTTCGCTGGCCGTGACCTCGTGTCTGATTCGCGTTCGAACAGTGATTTCGTACCTAAAGGGTATGAGCGAGAGAATAATATATGATACCCACGAGAGATGGAGGCAGATGCAGATACACTGGCGGATCATCATTCATGCACCTGCACCTGAGGGGAGCGAGAAAATCACACCGGGATTGAACATCGCAAAAACCATGACATCATGGGACAGTGGTGAACGCCGACGACGACGAGCGAGAAGAAGCAAACACAAACAGCACAAATGCAGATGCGATGATGCGTTTGCTGTTTGTCGAGACCCGAAAAAACGAACTAGGCCGATATTGATGTCATTATCAGCATGGACTTCAGCGTTCACGGCATTCGGAGTTTGGTCAATTTTTTTTTCAATACTAGGGAAAAGTTTATTTACTGTAAATTTCCGGACGTTCAGGGCGACGATGGCGATTCCTGGCGATGGCCTACGGAAGCTCCTACGACGTTTCCCCTCACATCTGCGGTGACCGAGCGATGGCAGAGCGGCAATAGCATTTAGCAAAACGATTGGCCGTCTGACGCCTGGCCCGGTGATGGTGGGCTGTTTACATTACCAATGTTTATCTGCCCGTGTCGTCGCCAGAGCGAATCTACACACTCCCGCGGCTTCCGAAACCGGTCAGCCACCATATACCCGGTGACAGTAGTTCTGAGAAAAGCGTACCAATCACCATACATGCACCCGTCACGTGAGGCAACAGGACGGTGACGGAGCACAGCATGACTCTGCTGCCGAAGGTCACGGAAAATTTGCAAACGACACAAACAACGGAAACAGTGTGATGTGTAAACGATTTCGGTATTCGCTGCACGTTACGGCATTGCTCAGAAGAAGAAAAAAAAGATGTTTTCGATGCCATACTTGGCTCGGCTGTTGGACAAAATTACGCAAATCGAGTGGCTTGCGATAAGAATAAGTTAAAGTTAGTTCGCTTTGCTGACGGAAGGACATAAAGACATTGAAGGACATGAATTTCAATGTTTCTGATACCTACACCCCAAGGTTAAAGTGTAGATTGCGCTCTGCAGCAGAAAAACATGTCAAATAGTTAAGCTCATGCTAATTTCTATCTACTCACCGATTTTGGCATTTTGATCGGATTGATTTTGTTGTCACTGCGGCTAAATTGAATATGCGTATGTGTGCTCGATGGAAACAGCAATAAGCAAATTACTACGTCGTGCAGGGAATAGTCTGCAAAGGAAAAGAAAACAGGGCATCACTTTATGTAGGCAATGGTGACGGAAGTCTTACAACATTCTGTGGGGAGGACGGACAGTGACGGACAGTGTTTTTCGTTACTGCTGACATTACTTGTGCTGTGCTGTTAATACCTTGAGACTGAAATTTAACGCGAGATTACACACCACGGCTAATGCTTGATGTCCAAAACAATTAGGGTAACTTATAGTATGCTAGTGGCGACGAAATTGAGCGGGCCGAAACAACGTCTGTTATCGATACTTTTGTGTCGATGGCCATCAACGTTCTTTAGCCTCACGCACTGCATAGTAGCGTCTTTATATCAGGTTAAATAAATATACTTTTGAAATTCAAAATATTGTGGCTATATAAAAATACATTTATAGGGTCTAAGAGACATTATTTATAGCTGAGTATTTACTTAATTTAAAACTTCAACTATTGTTATGTATTTGTCACTTTGTTTTCGCTATTTCGTAAAATAATTTGGATTTCTTTAAATAGTACTAAAATTTCCTAAAGTGTTGTAAACTAAAAACAATCACATTTCTCCAACCTACAGCCAAAACAATGTTTTTTTTAAATAAAATTTTCCGGCCACCTGTGTGGAAGTTGCTATGCTGTGAGGTGGTGGTTAGGGAAGTAGAAAAGTAGAGGTTTACGGCACAAACACTACGTTCGCGATCGTTGTGTGCGCGACACTACCACTTGTGGTTTACTATTGTTCACCAAGGTTCATAAAAAACCTTAGAGAGAGAAAGAGAAAGTGCGTTAGAACGAAAAAAAGGGAACAACCGGAAGGGTGCGACCCCGGTTGAATTTTCCTCCCCCCGTTAAACGCTTGACTTCTGCTTGGTGTGTATTAATGAGATTGAATCGTTAAATCGTTTGAACGTGAGATCAATCCGTTTAAATGGTTCCGATGGAACACGGGTAATTTAATCTGTTGTGGCATGTGACGATGATGTGGATTGCCTTCCCCCATCACGGTCCTGTGTATGCGTTACTCGTTTACATTTTAAACAAAGCAATAACCTCCAGCTAGCTTTTTCAAAAATGATCAAATTATGAAGCACTGTCTACTCGATTCGAGGAAATCATTGGCATAAATGAATCAAGCTGCCAATGTCATTGAAAATATATGTTCCGACGAGAATAGATTCTGATATTAACGCTAAAGAGGTATTTATTGATGTGCGATTACAGGTCAACGAAACGGAAGACCAACAGCATACACAACGAATGAACAAGCGATCAAGTTCCGCTTGGCAGACGTGATCATACAAAGTCTTACAGAAGTTCAGTGGAAAAAAAAGTGTTGAGTGGGGAGTTGGTATGCTGCGGTTGATTGGGAAGTTTGAAGACCACGTTAGTTAGAGGTGAGCTTAGCCATTCAGTGAAAGTTGATTGACGAACGAAGTTTTTCACACTTTCTGCAAGTTGGGATGATTCGAATTTGAAGGGTTTTTTGTTCTTTTAGCACAATGCCGCAAACGCTTCGTTTTGCTTACTCTTATTTCATTTTTCGGGCGATGCACACAAGGCACAATTACAGCATAAACATACAAGCACACCACTACTTACCGAAACAGCCTCTGATTTCTAGTGCGCTGGGGAAGATCGGTTTGGTTGCTTGATGATGGTTTGTTTGATTTCGTCTTCTCTCTTTCTCTCGCTCTGTTGAACTGCTTCTAACTTTCTCTAACCTCGCACTGTTTAAATCGCGTGTGGAGCCAGATTTTGACGATTACTACGGAATCAATACCAACTACAACTCACTGCGGGCGCGGCACTAAGAGAAACACACACCAACGCGTAGTGCAGCCGAAGGCAACTCTTATCGAATTGCACTCTGCACTAGGCAACTGTTAGTCGGGTTCACTGTGCGTCACTACGTTTAGATACTAGCGTTGTCTGCAACAGGTGAAATGCATCACATGAAATAAAACGAAAAAATGAGAAAAACATTACACGTACTGCGGATGAGTATGGATTCATGGTACATCGCGCATTTTGCGAAATGCAAGTTGATTTTGGTTTCCTCAGAGCGTGGGTACAATTTCTCTGCGATTTTTACCTTGTTCTACTTTTGCAAAGGAAGGTAAAGGACATTGGATAAATATTGTAAATCAATTTTATATCTTCTATACGAACTGTTGGCTACTTTACTCTAAGCAAACACACCATTGCTCATGGATTCTGCATATCATCTGCCTTTTGGAACAAACTCTACCTGTCCGAATTGTTTTTATTTATTAACTTAACAGACGCTCCTGCTAGGACTAATAACGCAAGAGTCTGTAGTGGCATGCATATTCCACCGTAGACGGATTACTATGGAATAATTTGTTGATGGCTTATTGTAGCCAAACTCAAATCGCTCTGAAACGTTCGACAAAGAAGAAGATGTTGTTACGCGAAATGTTCAAATGTTGTTCAAAAATTCCAATCAGTTCCAAAATCCTTGTTGGCTGTCCCCTGCGCCGTAACGGATTGTAAAGGCCCATATACTACACTTCTATCATATTGTTCTTCGGCAGTATATCCCGGTCAACAGCCACAACAGGCACACGATGGGTCGGTCAGCCGGTGTATAAAACGGAACGGTATAGGACACATGTTCTCTCTCTGTCCATTGTAGTGGGAAAATTCCTTCGTGCAATGTGCCACACAATACAAGAGCAAAGAGCGTTGTTTGTGGGCCAGGCGAGAAAAAGAGACACAATAAATTTCGATAGCAATAGAGAAAGCTCGTGAAGGAGATAGACAGGGAGAGGGAGAGAAAGAGACGGAGAAAAAGAAAGAGAGAGTATCAGTGAATTTAGAGTACGAGCCCAGTATGTGAGTGGAGTCGTTATTATTTGTCGGGACAGGTTAGGAAGCGTGCGTGCATTTACGCTTGTATGCTTTAGAGAGCACAACTCTATCGTTGGTTGGGTGGATCGCCTTCTGGGTATCGATGTACACGTTACACTTGTTACCTCTGCTCTCACACGAAAGACGGGCTAGTTAGTGAAGGTACTGTGGGTCTGTTTCCGACGAAAGCCCATCGAATAGCCTGCCTGTTACGCGAAACATGGGAATGCTGTTTGTACGGAGCGGGAAGGGATGGAAAACAGTGAAGAAGAAAATCAAACAGACAAAGCGAGAGACATGGGGAAATAGAGTGAAACAGGACGAAAGGAAACGATAGAGCCTAATGGAAGCTAGACAGAGTAATACAGGGAATTCCTCCGCAAGCCAACTCCTTCGACCTAAGGGGCGTCGTATGGAATCGGGCACCCGATTGGGACACACACACGGGAAATAAATGCTCGAACACACAGAACCGTACTTTCGGGGTCCGGAAAACACTCGACATTTGAATTTGGTCCGTGGGGCCAATGAACAACAATTGGCCGCCTGCACCTGCGCTTTATAAAGACCAGGAGATGCATTGCCATGTGGCCCTTTTGTTCGTGAAAAAATCCCACTGAAAATATAAACAACTGCATGGCGAGGGCTGTCAGTATCAACTCTATCGCTGTCACTATGTTGTTTATATTTCTAATGGTTTCTATGCGCCTATGCTTTCCACAGCGAAGGTGCGGCGGTGCGGACCGGCAACTGCCTTTATTCGCGATGACTGGTTGGTTGCTTTCCACTTTTCAACGCGACTGAACGAAAAAAAAACCGCTGCTGGAAGAAAAGCTACATTCTCTTAAACTCTATCTCACTCTTCCTCGTCACTTGACATAAATGTTAAGCATCAGGGCCGTCTCGTCATCCCGGAATACAGGTTATGGCTTGAATAGAGCTTAACCATGCCTAAAAACCATAACCTATGCGGAGGCAACAGTCAGTACACTAATGCGCGGAAACTAATCGAAAACGGAACGCTTCACCTCGAAACGCTGCTTGCCGTGAGCACTGGAAAGTGGATACACTTGCAGTTGAGCGAAAAATTAAAAAATTAATAAACGAAAACGTACAATCCTTCCTCTTGCTGTGGGAAATCCGAAATACACATCCGTAACCAAGTGACACCTCACACACTCTGCGCGAAAGCAATAACCGTTGAACGTTGGCTTTCCAGTGACACTCTCCAGCAGCACTCACTGATAAACGTCAGAGAGCTTGAGCCGTCTGAGTGCCTGCGTTTACTGCGGAAAACTTCTATTGCATGCCTAACACATTTTCCAAAGAAAAGCCAACCGCTCTATTTGTAGTGGTATTCATCAACTCTAAGCTATCCGGTTCGGCTTTCCATTAGTTACTTCTTAAGTTGCAGGTTTTGAACTTTACAGTTTAGGTAACAGTCAGGCACTGAACGGGGAAACCAATGTAAGACGGAATGTTTCACCTTGAAACACAGCTTGCCGTGAACTCTGGAAAGTGTATACACTTGCGGTTGAACAAAAAACTATTAAATGAATAAACGAAAACGTACAATCCTTCCTCTTGCTGCGGGAAATCCGGAATACACATCCGTAACCAAGTGACACCTCACACACTCTGCGCGAAAGCAATAACCGTTGAACGTTGGCTTTCCAGTGACACTCTCCAGCAGCACTCTCCAGCACTGATAAACGTCAGAAAGCTCCCTGAGTGCCTCCTTTTAATGTGGAAAACATCCATTATGCCTAATGCATTTTCCGGAGAAAAACCTGTTGTTATTGAGCTTTCAAGCTAACATTCGGCTCTTCAAGCAAAACCAAACGCACTACAAGTGTTTGTGCCGGTATTTATGAACTCTAAGCTATCCAGTTCGAACGTACAACTGTTCTATTCGTTGTTTCTCCTGTTT
The DNA here is from genome assembly GCF_943734635.1 of Anopheles cruzii. Classification (NCBI taxonomy): domain Eukaryota; kingdom Metazoa; phylum Arthropoda; class Insecta; order Diptera; family Culicidae; genus Anopheles; species Anopheles cruzii. The sequence goes on from NC_069143.1 coordinate 10,773,377, forward strand.
TTGTTTAAATCTTAGAAGAACGAACCGGACCATATTTATGTTTCTCCTGTTATTGGCCTTAAAGTTAACATTTAAACGGTTTTCAGAACGGTGGCTGATATTTTGAAATATATTTATGCATTTCTATGCATTTTTGAAAACTTGTATAGCACATCTTTATTTGCTCAACGCAATTAGATCCCGATGATGTCGACGCCTACTATTCCTAACATTTATTCCATTCCTTAATTGAAAGCAGCATGTTTTAATACACTTAGAAGAACGTACTCTAATTAAGGAGGATTAAGGAACATAACTCTTTCATCAAGCTGGCTTTTGAATTTTTTTTTTAAACCAAAAAAAGTTTCTAACAAATTGTTGTAATACCAACACTAGAGTGTTGGTATTCAATTGTATGACCGTTTTTAAATTCGGTGGCTTTGCCGAATTATCTGATCGAATTATCGAATCTTTGAAAGCTATTGTTAAGTACAACGCTGCGAGAACTTTTTACTTCGATTGAACGAATAGACCGCATCACCTGCACAGGATGGTTTTGAACGAAATACAATGCCATGGTTTAACCACTCAAAGAGTAAAATTTATTTTGCATTTGAACGTACAGAACGCCATCAGGAGAAAGAGTTCAAACGTCCACTCTGACGCAGCACTTTCCAGCACTATTATATCAAAAACTGGTCGGCCGAATCTAAAATGAAAAACTGAAGCCGGCGAAAATCCTAACACCTAAGCTGCCAAAGGATGAGCGAGAAACAGTTTGTAAGCCGCAGGAGTTCCAGCAATTACAAGCGAAAACATAGAATTCATTCGAGGAATGTTTTTCGAGGTTTGAACCGCGAAACACGGGCCAATATGCGTGCTATCCGCTCCGAGGAACTCCCAAATACTCAAGTATATGTCTTGAACACGCTGCTTTTCTGTTTGAATATCAAATTGCGAAGACGTTCTCAGAGAAAAACGGGCTTTCGGAACGCATTTGTTCTTTGGCAATTGACAGCTCAAACCGTTTTAAACTACTAAATGTTAACGAAACCACGTCAGAAGGAACAGAGAAGCCACGACTAGGTTTCTTTACTTTATGTAGGTAAGGTACTACGGTGCTAGTAGAAACTTACTTTTTTCGTGATCAGATAGAATTATTAAATTATTCATTAAATGACGAAAGCTTTATAACGGTAATTGAAAAGTTTATTAAGATTTGTTTTATAATAAAAATCTAGTACTCGAAAACCGACAAATAAATATCTAAGACCTGTTAAGCACAAGTGTTGTAGCACTAGCAAAATCAAACCTTTCTGATTCAATCCCATCATGAAATAAAATCATGAAATTAAATAAAAAACAAACACCTACACATACACAGATTGATGAATTATCATCAATGTTATATTTGTGGTCATTAAAAGTAAGCAGTGATGCAATCCAGTGTAGGAAGCAGTTCTAAATTTCCATTGATCAATTGAACATATTTTCAACTAGCGATTGACAAATTTTGCAAATTTAGCTTGTGCCGTATTCCATTTACCGCTATTAGCGTAGAGGAGTATGTCACTGTATTATTCTTCGCGCTGTGAGTTTTGAAGCCAAACCAGTCTGCTATTGTTCACTAACGCACTGCTCTTCGTTATTCACTTCGCTTCAATTTTATTAACTGAGTTTTGCATTCATGCTAGTGCTACTGTTATGTTAATTTTCATCTGCGAAGCAACTATACAGATGAAAAGCGGATAGTGTTGGGCAAGGTGACGCTGAGACATTTGTAAACATCCCTGGGATTTTCCCACAAGCGAATCCGTTCACATCGTTTTCTCATACACCTCCTACACTAAATAGCAGCTTTTTAGCGTACATTATAACAAACGTTTGTGTGTGTGGTGTTATCTCCTATTATGCTATCATTATGCATACTTGTGGTTTCGTTATGATGATTTTGTTTTTATTTGTGACGTTACAGTTCAGAGATGAAAAAATAGGATTCCACACATTTCGTGCACTTTTACTCTCCAACGGTTGCCAAGCACCCAAATATCATCGTTACATACCAAAGATGGGTGGTTTTGTATCCGGATGAAAAAAGTATATATCTAAAAATGTGAAACTTCACAGTTTTACGGCCTGGATTGAAGCAGCTAAAAAATCCCTGTGCTGTTGCAACGAACTGGTAAAATTTTTGCGGAACTGTTTTGTGTCAAACTGTTTGGAACTGTTGCATGTCGCCGGCAATTAGTTGTCGACCGAGCTTCGCCCTAAGCCATATAATCGTTTGTTTTTTAGATCATCATCTAATCTCGTGAAGCCACCGGGCTAACTTGCTGCTTAACGCGCTCAGCGGTAATAGCTATTAATTCAACTATCCATATCTGAAAAATAAATTATTGAAAAAATGATAAATACCATTAGTGTTCGTAGTTAGTGAGAGGATTGACAAAATGAATCACCTTTGATTTGCGACTTTCGCTTTTCATCTGACATTGCCTTTAGAGTAATAGCGGTGCTACCGGGAGCGTTGGCACCTGCTGCTCCACTCTTAAATAAATATTGCCCTTGTCCAGCGCGGATCGGTTTGGCTAAAGATAGAGGAGTAGAGAAAGAAAACGAGCAAATCGAAAATATTTAAACGTTATTGATGCTCGACAGATTAAACGACAGATGATGCTCACCAATTTGTGCTTGCGGTCCACGACGTGCTAGATTCTTTTGGCGAACCGCTTCTTTGATACGGTCCACTTCGTACTGGTAGCGTTTTCGGTCGCGCATTGCACCTTCCTTCGCCTCTTTGAGTGCCGTCTCTAGTGCCTTTACACGCTCGACTGTGGTACGAAGTCGTTTCTCTAGCTTTGGCAACTCGCAACGCAAGTCAGCATTATCCCGAACGAGCTGTTTGTGTACCTTTGTCAATTGCTCGAGATTGTTCTCTAGGAAAGAAATCTTCTGTTTCTGCGCCAACGAACCACCATCATCCTCCGTGTCCTCTGAGTTCAACGACTTCTTGATACGTGCCTGATGGTGATGGGTTTGAGAATTAAAATTAGTTCAGATACGCGCAATCACGCGCATAAGTATATGCTGCAAATTTTCACTATCTATTTACCTGAAGGTCCAAAACAAACAATTTTCGTAATGCGTGCAGTGACTGTAATTCCTTTGCCACCGTGTCTTCTAAGCCCTTGAGATCTTTGCGTGCTTGCTCGCGTCTTTCATCAGTTAGCCTGAAATTTTGTTGACAAGATATGTTTTCTTCCATGAATATTTAAAATCATAAAATGTATGTGTTTAACGCAAAATAGAATTATACACTTAAAACCAAATGAGAACATACGTGTACGTTAGGGGTTTTAAATAGTTTCGCGTTTTTATCTCAGTAATTTTTCTACTTTGGTTTGTGAGTACGCATCGATCAGTGAATTGGTCGTTGTTAGCCAATTCTTTTTTCAAATTTATATCCGCGAATCGTCTTACAAAAATACAGTTACAATGTAGCTTTGTTGTCATATATACGTTGTAGTCTTCTCTTACTAATTTAAACACTAAAAACACTTAGCTTTTACATGGTTTTGTTGCACACTATACACAAGATCTTATGCTAGGGATTTTTAGCATTATTAGAGTTGGCTTCTATCAGCTTTCAGCTTGATGTTTGATGTTAAATTCAAATACACTCCAACAGTAGGCCCTTATCTATTGCTCGAGAAATTAAATACATCTTTCGCTCATGTCTGCGTCAATCGATAGAATGCCTCGAAGAGAAAGCCTATTATAATAAATCTGTTTAGCTAAACTGAACGATAGCTACTAAAATGGCCTTGAAAGCATCTTTTCTTCAAAGTTCATTATTTTATTGTCTTATAAGCTTAGTCTTAGCTTTGTCTTCCGATGCTGGAACGAAACAGCTTACGATGAAAGTACATTCGACTTTGTTCGATTTCGACAGGCGTTTGCTTAGAAGTTCGGTTTCGACCAAACCGCACAGACGTATGTGCGAACTGATTTGCATGGGGCTGGCTTTATGTCCGGCTTTACAAGGCAGAGATCCTTGACACAACATTCTGTAGCATGCTACAGTTCTGAAACGGGGTATCACTATCCCATATAGGTAATCAAGAATATTTTGTGAACCGCTGCTTTGAAAGTTTAAAAAAATGTAAAGTACTTGTCAAACAATTGGAACAATTTACATGAAATTTGATATAATTTGTAAGATAAAACAAATATTCGCACCGAAAGAGCGATAGTGATGGGTGTGCTTTTAACGTGTGTGAACATCATGTTGTGTAAAAGGTCCGTTGTTAAGTGGTCTATGGTCTTAGATTATAATACAAGTGTAAGGATAAAACAAATTAACCTTCTAACGAAAAAGAGACGCAAAATAAAGTTTAAAAACGTAAAGGATGGACAAAGAATTGAAATATTGCGTTACAAAAAAACTAATTAAAAAGAACACTACGGTAAAATAGAAATTAACTGAACATAGGCATAAAGGACACGATTTGTGTACGAGTCCGATGCCGTTTTCGTGTTTCCTTCCTTGCTGTTATATTTTTAAGGCACACTAACTCATAAGTCAACAAGAAGAAATAATAAAGGAATTCTACAGAAAGTTCTCTTGGAGCAAGATATACGTTTATCTAGTTTACAACGCAAAAACGCATTAATTTGATCTGGTTTTCAGTGTTTGATAAACTTTTTCAATACTTCGTTACCTATCTGACTTGATCATTTGAATATCTCTATACCTGTGAACCTAGTGTCTGATTTCTGTCGCAAATCGAACCATACGTCCACATTATAATCAGTAAAGTTGTTGTTTATAGCGTTCAACATACACATGTGTTCTCATTGGTGGTTAAATTCGGTAATAAATATGGGGATTTATAATGTGTAGATTTGGATCGTTCGAATCGAAACCAAACTCCACTAGCCGCAGTATTTGTCTCCAACAGCTTTTAGTACAGTTCACATTTAACTGTCATCCATGATTCAGTTTTCTTCAAATGTCAGCAGACTGTTTTTGAAGAAACGGACATCAGCAGGTTTTGTTACTATCATTTTTCGATTCAACTCAAGTACATCCGATTTAACTTCCCCAGTGACTAGACTGTGTGCTTTCTCACCACCATGAAAAATAAATAAATAAATAAATATGGCTAGTTGCTCGTCTCCAAGGTGGCTTTTGAGAAGAATAAGCCAAGTCAATAATGCCAAGAAGAGTCTTCAAAAACCTTACAACATTGACAAGTTAGCACACTATTACAATTTGCAGTAAAAATACTGTGCTTTGATTAGTATTATTGATAAATAAAAGTTGATGAATACAAGACATAGAAAATTTACTAACAATAATTATTATGTGTTACTTCGTTGAAGGTTAGATTAGTGAATTAGGTTAGAATATATAACATACGTAGGAATTACGGAAGAAAACGAATTAAACTGAAAAATAAACGATATCATTATCCTTGCTTCTTACTCTTAAATTATGTGAGCTTCTTCCTCCAGTATTCACCTGGAACAACGAAAATTGTTCGCTGTTCGTTGTATAATATTGAAAGTTCAATTCGATAGAACCAACAAAATATAAACGAATAATGCATTCGCAGTAGCTAGAAGGAGTGTAACACGAATACGTATCTTCGTCAATTCATATATCTAGCGTTAAGCGCCAGCGCTTGGTATGGTTGGTACGTTGGCGCAACGGAAGCCTTTTTTTCACTGTCGGTTAAGCAATGATTGCAGCAAATGTAATTCCATCCCAACACGGAAATCACATTTTAACAAAAATCAACTAAAACTAAACGTGAAGGAAAGTATGACGTGTCTCAGATCGTTTTAGTTTTTTTATGGAAGAAACATAATAACATACGGGATACAACATAGGAGAAACAAAAAAGAAAATACAAATAAGCCACTTGAAGCAGAAGCACTGAAAAATTTGAGTTTTGGAAACATGATCACTGGAAGTGTAGCAATAAATTTTGGGCGTCAGTACTGAACGTAGGAACACTCTTGTAGCTATTCAAGTCAACGGTTAGATACGATCAGTTAGTGTTATGTGTTTGTACAGCGTGTGTTAAGTGATTACCGTCAGGACTCTTTGAATTAAAAAAAATATCAGAGCAATGAATTAATTTCGATTATGAATTAGGCGCACAGCTTTTGAAAACACGGACATTGCCCATGTTTGATGCTATCTTATAGAAGTCTCTCTGTGTTAAATTAAACAGAACTTGGGAAAAATACGCGTTTATGTAGTCGTTACAAGTATACACATATTCAACACTACTTGACGGTAATGTGCAGAGAATAGCTAGCTATCGCTGTTCATGTTTGTGAAATACATTAATGTTCCAGCTCTCGCATTAACTACCATTTATCCATTTATCACAGCTTTTCAATATTAATACGGTATCAACAATTCACATTGTTGTTTTTGTTTGTTTTATCCCTCTACCCTGCTATTGTTATGCATTGGCAAGAGTATTCCATGGGAATGATTTGTTTCTGGCCAAAACTAACACAAATAAGTATTAATTTTTTATGCTAGTTTACATACCAAGCGCCACGTTAAAATGTTCGCTGAATAAGTGTTACAATTAATTATACTCAGATAATTGAATTTTAAAAAGTAAAAAAAATAAAAATCGATATTTCTCATACCGAATTATCCTTGCCCATTAACATTACCAGGAAAAAAACAACGTAAATAACAATAATTTATAAAGACAAGCATACCATTTTGATTAAAGCGCGTGTGGATTGCAATATAATGATCAAACAATGCCGCAACGCGTACTTTAATCACTATCACAGAAGCAAAAGGCGTTTGGTATAAGGCGCAGGTGATCGATGCTAGCAAACAACTAAATGATAGTGAACTTAGAAACGGAAACGGCATTTAAAACGTTTTGGGTTCCCTTATCATTCAGATTTCGATTGCACCTGAAACCATTTTGTAACCATTTTTCCCACTATCAATCGTTTTTTTTTTATATTCCTACACACTAATCAACAATTATATTACAAACCATTCCTTTAAGCAGTACTGCAAATTCCCTTGAAAATAGACAGAATTGAACAAAGTTAGAAGAAATGATGGATAATGAATATTTTCATTGACCGTATCTCTTTTCTCTTTTGTTTTCATGAAATTGCGAATCAGTAATCGTTTGCGAAGCGACCAATGAAGGATACAACAAAAAAAAAAACGATCAAAACGATTAACGTTGCCATTGGCAACTTACAGTACTAGCATCAGTTCGGGGCAACGATGCGTAAGTAGGACCATTGTCAGCGAAATGAGCAAATGCAACTGAAGCGTAGGCATTGCTTGAGGGACCTTTGTCATTAGCGTATTAATTAAACGAGCGCGCCAACCACAACCGACGATAGAAGAAGGGAGGCAACCCTTCGTTCCACTCATCTTATCGACAGCTGAAGCTTGAGCTCTAGATTGCCGGAGACCTGATTCGGCCAAACGGCATCTTAGATGGTCAGGAAGAGCTTTCCGTGCATTTTGCCGTAGTTCGTCGCTGTGGTGCGTTGTTCGAGCCTTTCGATCATTCGTTCGATTCTTGTTACGCTTAGTGAGTCGCCGACAGGTCGATTTGCCTGAAGTTTGCAACCCAGTCCGACCGTTATCAGTGAACAATGCTTCAAGCAAGCGTTTCACGGACGCAGCTGGTACAATACCGGCCTGTCGGAAACCGTCAAGCTCGTTCAACCGCTCAGCAATTGGGGAGAGTGTCACCGATGGCGATGACGGCGGAGAGGAAGAAGAAACGTTCCAATCGCCTGTGTGCTTCTTCTGCTGATGTTGCTGTTGAAGCAACTGTTCGTGGAGTTTGTTCGAATCGACGTGGTTAGTGCGGTTAGTAGGGTATGGTGGTGTTGTTGAAAGGTGCATTTCACGCGATACTGACATGAGCGCTTGCAACTTGGTGGACTTCTCCTGCTCCTCTTGCTTCAGCTTGTCAAAATCGGCCGTCATCTGCTGGTGGGCGAGAGTAAGTTTCTGGTTCGTGCTGTTTTTATGCGAAAAAAGAAAAGGAATAAAAGAAGAAAACATTGTATTAAAAAAGTGGCTCCAGTTAAACTGCTCGCATCAGATCGTTGATTGGAAATGTTTTGTTTTTGTTTTTTTAGTTTGTATGCGTACTCCTTCAGTTCGTTGATCATGTCCTGCTTCTCAGAAATTTCGTCCCGTAGTGCCGACACCTGCTTGGTGTGTACATCGCGTAGCTGATCCATCTGGCTTTCGAACGCCACGCGCAGTTGGTCTGCTTTTTGTTTCTCTTCGGCATTCACTGCCGACACCTGTTCGGCAGCCTTCAGCTTGGCGCACTCCTCACGCAAAGCATCGATATGCTCTTCCAGAGTGCGCTTTTTGTTTTCGGCTTCGCGGATCGACTCTTGCAAAGATTTCATGCGCGCTTCGTGCTGCGAAATCAGCAGGCGGCACTCGCTCAGATCCCGTTCGTATTCCGCCACTTTGCGGCAGGTGTCTTGTTGGAGCGTCTCGAGATTGCCACAACGCGCCGACAGGTTCTTCGCCTCGGATTTCATCTTGCTGATGTAAAGTCGCGCGACGGTGAACTCCTCCTCGACCTTGCCGGCCGACGCTTCAACGTTCATTTTCATCTCGTTTTGGTCAGCAGCCAACGCTTGGCCGACTTCTGACAAGTCACGCAGCAAATTCGCTAGCATCTCGTTGATCCGTTTCTTCTGGTGCGACGACATGTCTTTTAGCTGCTGCAACTCTGATTGCACGCTGTTGAGCGTTGTCTGCTTGGCCAACAGCTCGTCGTTCGCCGTGTCGATCTCTTTGTTCTTTAACTCGATTTCCTGTGACTTCTGGTCGTAGTTGACCGCTAGTTCTTCCAGCGCCTGCAGCACCTCCTTCACCTCTTCCTTGGCATTCTCGTTCTCCTGCTGAATGCGCGTCATCTCCGATTGCAAGTTCTCATAATCTCGCCGCGTGTTCGCAATCAGCTCCTCCTGATCGATGATCTGCTCCTTTAGTTTTTCCACGTACTGTGACTGCTGGTTGATCTCTTCATCCTTCTCGTCCAGCTGCTGGTACAGTCGCTCTCGTTCCACTTCTAACGTGTCGCGCTCGACCGACAGCGGAAGGCCGCCACCACCGGGTGTAGCTGGTACTGGTAGGTCTACGTTCTGTACCAGTAGCACTTCCACGTTCGGTGTGCTTGCCTCCATAGCGTCCTGCTGCAAATCGAGCTGCTCTTCAAGATTAACCGTTTCACCGGCGCGCCACCGGGCCAATTCCGCTTCCAGCTTGTCGATCTTCAGTTTTAGTTTGGTGTTCTTTTCCTTCTCCCGCTCGTATCTACGTTTCCACTCCTCCGCAGTCAGTTCCTCGTTCACGCATACCACATTCTTCACAGTCTTCGCCCTGCCGACGACATTGGAAAGAGATATTAGAAGTTAGAATAAGTTCGCTTTGCAGGTTTACGTTATCTACAGATAAATGAATTCTTTTTTTCGTGTGTAAGAGCTGTTACCTGCGCCCGAAATCCAGTGTCGATTTCGTTTCGGATTCGTTAAAGCTGGCCGGAGAGCAGCAAATGACGATCGTGGTGCGCGCATTACCACCAAGAGACTCCTGGAGAATGCGTGTCAATTTCGAGTCACGGTACGGGATGTGCGTCTTGTTGCCATCAGCCAGCGCGGAAATGACATTCCCGAGTGCCGAAAGCGATTTATTAATGTTTTTCGCCTCATCTAGCACCGTACCTTCGGCACCCGTTTTAGACACCTTCTCCGAACCGGCCAAATCAACCAGATACAGCTTGCCTGATAGTTTCTTCTCGTTCTCCATGTTCTCCTGCTTCACGTTGATCAGAAAGACGGAGTGCGAGCGGGACGAGTGCTCGTTCATGTTCGTCACAGCAATGTGACGGTTAGATTTGCCCTCCTCGATCACCTCAAACACGTCTTCCGGGCTTGAAACGAATCGCTCCGTCGCTCCTTTCACATACGGTACCCGATTCTTGTCCTCGTGCACGCTCAGATTTACTTTCGAGACGTCCAACAGATCACGGATCTTGTCCATGTAGATCTCATAGTACGACACCTTGATGTGGAACTCGATATTCATTTCCATCCCGTAAATGTGGTTAAAGATGTCGTTCACAATACGTGGTATGATGCCCTGTTTGGCAGGATCGCCGATCACTCCCTCCATCGTGTGCGTTTTACCGGACGATGTTTGACCGTAAGCAAAGATCGTTCCATTGTACCCAGCCAGAACGTCCGAGACGATCGATTTGGCCGCTTCATTATAGACCTTCTCCTGTGTGGCGTTCGGTTTGAATACTTTGTCGAAAAGATACACTTTGCCCTGTGCAGCGGCGGTGAAACAGCATTAACGTTGGTAGCAACACCCGCGATTTGGTCGGTCGGGTGGTCAGCGGAGGACGACAAAAATGGAAGAAAAGAGAAAAAAGAATATCAAGGTAAATTTCCTAACGGATTTAAAAAAAATGGTTTGTAGTAATATGAAAATTGGTTAGTAGTATGGATAGCAGATGCAGATAGTGGTCGTTGTAAATATGGAAAAGGAATCATCGTTTATGCCTCCATTCGAAGTCGATATATTCTAAATGTTTTTATACAACGAAAGCAGATGTTGTTTGCTTGTCTGCTGCATCAAAGTTTGTTTAAGGCTCTGGTTTTTACATTCATACAAGAGGTACCACGAAGTGGAATTAAGCACATGTCAAAACACTCCCCCCGTTAGCCCCATGGTGAAGTTGCTAGAATATCTCATGTGGGATCGTCAAATCATGACATACGAGCATTAAATAACAAACGCAGCACGTATCAGCATGTAAGTTCCTCATGATATCGGAAACAAATAGGGGTCAGCGAAAAATAGAAAAGCTTCCAAAACTCCAAATTAAGCGACCGGTTGGTAGTGTAAGAATGCAAAAAAAAGCATCAAGCCACGTGTGTGTGAAAACATACAAACATATCTGTCTGTGCTCTGTGTGTTGGGGCATTGAAGGTTTTATGAGCAGTTAGTGCCAGTGTTCATTCAAGCGCAATGAAGCAACAAGAAGAGTGTACGATACACACTAAAGGTACAAATGATGATGTGGAAAATAATTTATCTCCTTAATAATAAATTCAAAACTGGAAAGCACAAAAAAATCCGACAAACGAACCAGAGCCAGAGAGACGATAGAAAAAAAACGGCCATTAATAGTACCGATGAGAAACTTCGGGCGAGGCCTCCAAGCAAAGGAAAGCGCGACAGGGGTGTATCTTCGGTCGCGGAAGAGTGCCTATGATGGAGGAGAGACGGTGACTTTGAGGTACTTCCGACCATCGGTGGCCGTTGTTGTTGGTGTTGTTTTCGACTAGAGATTCGAATGTCGCCCGAATTCGAATTGGCCTGTTAAAATGCCCTTTCGACTAGTATTGAAGTCAAAATAAAATTGCTCATACGATAAGAAAATATAATGCCTTTTGCATGCGCGTGGTGTTCATGTGTATAGCATAATCAACCATTAAAAAGCGTTGAACTTCACACATGGACCATTTTATTCGCGCAAATAGTTGGCGGTTGTAGTGGTGGTTGGCGGTGTACCCAAGCCCAACGCGCGTTAGTGTACGAAAGATTGTGGTTGTGTTTGTATAGGGCAGAGAAAGATACAGACAAAAGTATCAAACCAAATATGAAATTCATAGGCAAACATTGTGATATTAAGCGAACTATTCAGTCAACAACAGTAGGTTAATCTATCTCATTCTGTATAGAGCTGGTTTTATATTCTGAAGTAAGTACATCAACGCCTTCCTAAGTTTCTTACGAAGCATCGTACTACCGCACACAAACCACCGCTGAAGTAACCCCAGACCGGAACTCCAATCAAAATCCGAGTGATTCAGCACATCCATAAACAGATTCGCCTACATATGCATCGGTGCCCATCCTGGGAGGGGAGACATTTTTCGTGTGTTTTTGCTTAGCTTTACAGAGTGCTCTTTAGGGAAAATTTAACAAATCAACAGTTACAACAGTCGCACTGCGCAACGTAAATAGAAAACGCTGTATACGTCTCTGCTATGCACCTTTTAACTTCCAACAGCCAACTTTCTAAACACGACAGTTTCCTTCCGCAAGAATAATTGCACACAAGCCTTCCACGTAGTATACCTGTAACTCAATTGAATGCTTTTGATTGAAGAACCCTGTTGAACACGTTGGGTAAGTGTCGCCATCCAGAAAGCATTAGGACCAACAAAGGTTCGGTTGATTGATTCACTTGGCATTTCTGACACACACTGGTGTGCCCCATGTTCCACAACAATTTTGATTGTTCCGGCCAGTTTGCAGTTCCATTGCGAAGAAATGTTACAGGAGGAAACTTGAACGTCGAGCAGGTTTTGTTGATGGGGAGAAATTCTGCCGTATTTTTTGTGGTTTCATTTTTTTATGTCAATATTGTTGAATGATTAATTTAGTTTTAATAAATAAATAACCAACACAACGGCAAGGCGATGGCCTGTTGGTATCAATTCTATTCTAACCATGAAACTCCGTAAAGTGCGTGTACAGCTAGTGAGGTCGTCGTTGTGTGGTTTACATTCTTAATGTAATTTTAATCAACTAAGTAGTAGGCAGCTGACTTTACTTCAAAAGTGTAATCCTTAACAAAAAATAGCATGAATAGCAGATTGGGGAAAAAATCATTTTTTTACAGATATTTCATGGTCGGTATGGTATTTAGAGTACCTTTTCTCTTTTTCTCACTCTCCCTCATAAACCTCACGATGTCTGTTCCTATTCTCTTTCTTTCGTTACTTTTCTCTCTCTTCCTTTCTCTCTCCTCTTCTGCGGAATCCTCTGAAAATCGTCAATACTCGGATGATTACCACTGCCCGGTACTGTTTATATTCTTGCGATAATACCTACTAACTACTGGTAATATCGCTATGAGCATCGAATGCCCTTTTCTCGGAATGTATGTAACTTTTTACAAAGAAAAAGATACGAGCAATTCAATTTATGGCTCATCTACCAAAAGTGCCTAGTTCAATTGCACAAATTTCTGGATTGATTCAAACATTCTGTTTAAACAGCTTTTGCATCCATACATTTGCCAAGGAGGAAGTCAAAACACAATGCAAAGTGTTGCTTGGGTTGGGCACATGTGCGTATACAAAACCCTTGAGCTGCCGGAACTAGAGGAATAGCGAGAGAAATTGCAGTGAAAATAGAGAGTTTTGGAAAATCAATATCGGTGCCGGTGGTGGTGGTGATACTACCCGTCATCACACGGCACTGTTTTGGGTGGATCATGTGGTTCCGTGGGCACATCCGCGTTGTTGAAACAGAGGAGTACTAGAAACAAATGTGGTTTAAACTTTCCTTTCCCCATGTTTCCCACTTCATACATTTTCATGCCCAGTATATGATCGAGTGCAACACGACTCGACGATTGCCAAAGTTTTCTCATTTGTCGACCGGTCGATCAAAGATTAGGCAACAATGCTACGAAGTGCTTTCCTAGGACCCGTAACCCGTGCGTAACAACAATGGTACAGCACCACTCTGTGTGCTTCCTGTGGCTTGTTTTTAACGGGCCGAAGCAGCCGGCTACACTTACCCCAATCGAGAGGCAGTTTTCCTCTGGCCCGGACGGGAACTTGACCACAAACTTCGACCCGGCCAGTTCCTCGCTGTCGTTCAGGGGCCGAAAACGGCACACAACCTTGATGCTGTCCTCAGCTGGAATTTCTCGTACCGCCGACATACTGTTGTTAAACTGTTACACCGATACTTGCACTAAACAATACTACACCGTTGCTACACACTCACGTTCACTCACACACTTTCGCACGCGTGAGGTGGGCGAGGGACAGTCCTCGCGATTTCGTCTGCTTTCCGAGTTCCGATGATCTCCAACCCGTGGTGCACATACACACACACGCGTGCCCAAAACACACACACACCTAACCAGCCGCGCACTGAAAACCACTAGATGGTGCTTTGTGGTGGAAACAAAAAAGGAAAAGAGGAGAAAGAATGATTATGATCGTTCCGGTAGAGGACACACTGCGAGCCACACAAATGTTCAGTCACGACATCGGTCCGACAACTACGGCTCTATGCTGCCCCGACACGGAAGGATCTTTCGCTGAGGTCCTGGCGCTGCCAAACCCCCCCCCCCCCAAACACGACACTAACCAGTAACCGGGATGCATCGGGTAATGCAGGACCCTCTGTCCGGTAACTTCAGGCTAGTAGCTACATTTAAAACAACGTTTGCTCTACTTGGGTGTGACAACAAAACAAAACAAATCCATATCGAATTTTCGTATTGCTGCAGAAGAAAACAGTCGGTTGTGGAAGCTCTGACAAAGAAAAAAAAACAATAAACCAATAAGGAATGAGGGGAAGGGATCGAAAACGATGTGATCACACTACGCCACATTCTCGGAGTCAAAAGTTCACGAGACCATGCTTGTGGCTACACGTGAATAGTTGTGGATTTTAAGAAGGGATTGCTTTCTCCGTGGAACTATCGACTCGCAGGGCAAATGGGCAAAATTTCCCAGTAGGCTATCATTTTTTCTAGCAGTTCGGAACATGCTGAGAGGGCGTACAGAGCGAAGGTGGCGCGTATACATGACGACGATTCATGCAGCAAACTAAAATTTTATCGTTCATGCGCACTCGGCGCATCCACCGTTAGAAAGCCCGCGGGGGGGAGGTGTCACCTCAAAAAATCGCTCGATATAGTTTGTTGTTTCGATTCCGATTGCTGTAGCCCATTCCGCGGTGGCAGCACTACAAAACGTCGATATGTTGCATCATGGGGCTCTCAAATTCGGGCCATTTTTCCAGCCATCCTCCCTCAGCTCAATGGATGGCGTCAGCCGTCATAATGGAGCCGAATCCGCGTATCGGGCGCTGAGTCAAATGATGATGTTAGCTGTTGCTTCTTCTCACCATTGTGCGTCTATAGAGAGAGAGAGGCGTGTGTGTGTGTGTGTGTGTGTATGTTTATGCACGCGAGGCAATCGCAAAAAGTTGAAATAAAAACCCGAAGCAACGGGGAACGACGCGAATGGATACCAATTGGTGCCACGCACAGGCCGGAGCCGTGAAAACGCGATGGCCGCGGACACCACCGCCTGCTTTCTCTGGGTGGTCGAAAGAGATGGATTGTTGATAGGTGGTCATTGCGGTGTTCTGAAAATGAAAACATGCCAAGCGGAGCCGGAATCGTAACACGGAAAGAAAGAAAAAAAGTAACCAACGCACTCAATCGAAAACGATGCACAATGCCTTAACCAACACACATTGAGTCATTACAACACAGAAAGAGAGCGAGCGAAGCCCGAAATATTAAGAAAAAAGGATACCCAAAGGAGCGAGGGATAGAGAAAGAAATTGGGGTGCAAAAGGTGCTAAACACAACGGTGCTTCCACACACATACACCCACATGTGATGTAGAAGCTCACGAGCCTACAAACTGACCAATCGATTCGCGGATCGTCGTCGCCAACAATGTTAAAGGAAAAAACGCAAGAAAAATGTAGTACCGAGCAGCAAAACTATGTTCACAAGTTAGAGACTCCGAAAAACGGAGACCAAGAATTTGGATGGCGCCGTTTCTGGTAGCAGCCGGTCGTGCTGTGAAGCGGAATCTCCGGAAATACTCGGAGTTACGCTGAAAACGCTCCCACGAAAGCCCTAGTTTGCTGGAGTGGTGCTTCCGGCGACTTTCTCGACAGTACTGTGGTCGGAGCAAAGTAGACCCAATTTTGTACGGGAAAAAACCTCGCCGAAACACACAACGGAGAAGAACTCCGTTCGTTTTCGTCCGCGTAGGTGGTTTTCATTTTTTCCAATGCTTGCGTAGAGCTTTTGTTGATTCTTTTCTTGCAATAGTTTCAATAAACACAGCTTGACATCGAAAGATTCGTTTGCGAAGACTTTTAGGACACTGATTTCATGGAATAATGCAAACAATTTAGAGGCTCCAAAATGCATACGCACCAAACACACCTTATAACTAGCGAACAAGAGACTGAAAACTGCAAATGGTAGGGATGCTTGCCTAGATTTATACACAGCCTTTGCAGCCCTTGCGGCGGTGTGCTGTCGTCGTGGAAAACCCGAACTTTGACAGCACTCGTACGTGACGGATAGATATTTTGCTGCATCGGCATATTGTTCAAGAAAATTTTCTGATTCTCGATCCGAATTGCTCCGGTGCAGATCGTTTCCATCAACGGTGCGTGTAAGAAATGTGAATCAAACTTTAAACACTTTTCATGACGCATTCTTGTACTTAGAGAAAACCAAGGCAAAGTCCTATTTGGCAGCAATCAATAATGTCTGTTGCATGGTGTCTCCCTCTTTAAATTAAAATCCGTTGATAGTATGCAGACCGTGTATTCACATTGAACATATTATATTAAGTGGCCCAAGGTGTTTCACTGTCTTTGTTGATTCAGCAACACTTTCAACATGTAAGTTTGAATTGAAGAAGTTGTTTTAATTTAGTTTATATAACGTGGTCGACGTAAAAGTTAACTCGAGCTTCACGTGTACAGGTTTATAAAGTTTTGTGAAATATACCACCGAACAAAATGAAATAATCGGAAAGGTGTTTCAAATTTAAAGTATCATACATATTGTACAGCAATCCTTAACCATGTACAATACCTATTTTTTTGTTTATTCATTGCCGGTAACAGGTACTCCGAAAATGTTTGAAATTAGTTTATATAAATTAAATAAAAACACTACTCTCATTCGATCGCATCACGCATTTTGCTCACTTCTCCCCGGGTCCAGTGCCGGCCAACTTTTTCAAACCATCCTCAAACTCGATAGGTTCAATTTTGCGTATGGTGTCGTCGTATCGCGGTGGCCCAATCAGTTCGACCACCTGGTTGTAGTTCAGTGTTTCCTGCTTCAACAGTGCTTCAGCCAGTATGTTGAGCTTATCGACGTTGTCACGCAAAATCTGCTCGGTCCGATCGTATGCCTGGGTAATCATTTTCCGTGCCTCGAAGTCAATCAGGTTGTCCAAGCTTTTCGAATATGGTTTTCCAGTGAATGGGTCCGAATCACGCTCTTCAGGAAATGCAATAGGACCCACCGTAGGGTTCATGCCGAAATGTTTGATCTGGAAACGAGACGGGTTCGTAGAAGCTTGGAATGAAAGTTGAACTCCGAAGGAGGTGTTCTTACCTGGGCGTATGCAATTTTCGTCACTTTTTCGAGGTCGTTCTGTGCGCCCGTGGTGATTCGGTTGAAGATAAGGCTTTCTGCTGCACGGCCACCCAGTGCCATGCACATTTTGTCGAACAACTGCTCCCGGCTGTACAGTTTTTGCTCCTTCGGGGTGTATTGGGCGAAGCCAAGGGCTAGACTTGTACGGGGGACGATTGTCACCTTGAGGAGAACATCTGAGTTCGGCAGCAGCCAGCCAACTAGCGCGTGGCCCGACTCGTGGAACGCAATCACGCGCCGTTCGGTCGGTGACAGGGCATGGGATCGTTTCTCGGTGCCACCCACCAGCCGCTCCACTGCGTACTCTAGATTGTTCGTCGTCACCGAGCGCTGGTTGGTGCGAGCCGCATGCAAAGCGGCCTCGTTGCAAACATTGGCAATATCGGCGCCGGAAAACCCAGGCGTTAGAGTCGCCATCCGGCTCGAGTAATTCGACGGCTTTTCTTCAAGCGCAATCACCGATAGATGCTTCTCAAAGATCTCCTTTCGCTCGGCTAGGTTAGGCAAGTCGATTAAAATGTGTCGATCGAAGCGTCCAGGCCGTAGTAGCGCCTTGTCGAGAATATCGGCACGATTGGTACTCGCCAGCATCAGGACACCCTCTTTGCTAGCCATGCCGTCCATCTCTACCAGTAGCTGGTTTAGTGTTTGCTCTGACTCACCCGAACTCGTTTGACTCGCCATGCCTCCCCCTGTACCCTCCCGTTGGCGACCAATCGCGTCAATCTCGTCCACGTAGATGATGCAAGGCGACCGTTTTTTTGCCTCCTTAAACAGGTCCCGCACCCGTGCAGCTCCCAAGCCTCCGATCATCTCAATAAATTCCGACCCGTTCATGCTAAGGAATGGTACCTCCGCCTCGGTAGCCACTGCTTTCGCGAGCAACGTTTTTCCACAACCTGGCGGACCGAGCAGCAAGGCTCCCCTCGGAACCTTCGCTCCCAATCTCTGGTACCGTTCGGGGGACTTGAGATAATCGACAAACTCCATCACCTCCTGCTTCGCTTCCTGCAGTCCCGCCACGTCTTTAAACCACACGCCGCGCCCGCCCTCAACTGGGTCGACGAGCGTGAACTTGGCGCGACCCATCTGCGTGAAGCTGTCCATCGATATTGGCCCGCGGCCGCCCCGGATGCGGCTCAGCAGCGCGATGATGATGCCCGTCGCGAACAGTGTGAACAGGATGCGACCGCTGACATCTCCGCTGCGTTCGAATAGCACCGCCACACCCTCCGCGACGCCCAAGCGCTCCTCCACCAGGCGCAGCTTTTCTTCGAACTTGTTCACGTCTGCCACCGCCATGTGGAAAATGGTTGACTGCACCCGCCGCCCTTTCACCACCGCACCATCGTGCAAGATGATGGTCACCATCTCCATGTCCGGGTGTACCACCACCTCCTTCACTTCGCCCACCGCCAACATGTGGTGCACAAACTCGTGCCAGCTAACGTAGCGGGTCGCCGACTCGGGTCGATTTTTGGACGGTATTACCATCGAGAGAAACCCAACCAACATGTAGATGGTAATCATCCAGATCAGCGTTTTCGTGACCACCGACATCATCTTTTCTTTCTCGTCCTCTTCGTTCTTTTTGCCTCGATTTGGGTCACTGTTGCGCGGATCGGGCGGTTGTTTACTCCACCGTGTGGCTGCCGTGTGAAACGATCTGGTGCAGCTGCTGTATGACGGTACTACGTGCATACGGGAGAAGAGGCTCATGACGAACCGTTGCTCGGCGTTCAGCTGCTTGTAGCACCTGCCACCACTGGCCCATTGGATGATCGACGCTGAGCTCCTACTCCGTGACACGTTCGACCAATCCGTTTTACAATCGGCGAATTTCGGTGTCGTTCTGAGTGCAGCCCATACCGTTGGTTGTGCGGTACGGAAAACTAAATTGCGAACGGTCCGGTTGATAGTTTGCTTGCAGTTCTCGAGTCGCATCATTTTGGTTAACACTGTAGAATTAAGATGAGGTAGGGAAAGAATAAAAAAAATCAATTCTACATTGAGGTCTCTTGAGAATGCATAGCATACTCCGATCTTAAATCGCACGATACAGTATGAAAAGCTTCCGAGAGCAAAATCTGCTCAGCAACTTACGCTCTGGAAAAGATACAAGCGATCTATGCCCAAGCTCCCGATGCAAATCGAAAACGAAAACTATTTCCTCACCGGGTTTCTGTTGGTACGAAATATAGCGAAATAGTCACAAGCCGTAAATAATGCAATCCGGTCAATGTTTTCAATCTTCAGCAAATGTCAAATTGGTCGCCGAAATCGGGAAACGTCAAACGTCAATTCGGTTCGAGGGTTCGTAGAAGTTTGAACATCAGGAATCCCAGCCCAGATGCCTATGCAGCAAAAATGCTCTGCAGATGCCTTCTATGATTACGGTGCCATATTTACACGAATCGTTTGGTTATCGCCCACAGGGAAGGACAACTGGCGCGGCGCGGCAGGAAGAGGGTGTTCACGATGATAAAATGTAAACCTGAATATGTCAAACAGTGACCCGTTACAGTGACAATAACAAAGTTTTCGGACGCTCAGATTCTCACTAGTAAGATTCTTTTCAATTTAATAATTCGATGTTCAACAAAAGGCATAGGTTGTTGCAAAATCAATCGTGTAATCAATCACACCTTGAACGCTAAGGACTAAATAGTTGGTACCATAGTTTGTGATATATGAATTGTTGTTATTTGTGATACTGGATTAGTTGGGAATGTTCTTAATTCGTTCTAGTGTTTTCTTCTGACTAAAACGCAAACGCACGGGGCGACAGATTTAGCCTTCAGCCAGTTTATTGACACAAATATTTTGATTAAACAACAGCTTGAAACCTCTTCCAACAATCGTGTCGTCCGTTTGCACCGCTATCACGACCGGACCGGCAATTGTGTAGGAAACGGGTGCATTCAAGGTGAAATCCGCCACGATGCTGCCGTCGTTCAGGCGCTCGCCGCACAAACGTAAATAGTTGATTGCAATGAAATCGTTTGGGCAGCTTAATATTTCTACACCCGCCTGATTGGGCGGAACCAAGCTGCTTCCGTCTGGCGCGTTATTTGAAAAGAAAGAAAACCATGCCCGATAAAGCCGATAGCGCGATCAACAATCACAAATCTTTCTTCCCTTACCTGGAGCGATGTTTACTATTTGAAAACTATTATCCTGCCCCAGCACGTTTTCGTTTCTGAACACTACGGAACAGAATTGGTTCTGCCTTTCGATGCATATTGCATAATTGAGGTTGTTCTACATAAAATAGAATAAATAGCAAGAACATAGAAACCGTGAATATGCTGTATGGAAGGTTGCAAGACGTTGAAGGTTGACCTTATCTTAGTAGGCTGTAGGCATGCATTAGAAGAATAGAATGAAACAAATCAGTTCAAGATAAAATAAAGCATATTTCTATTGCAGTACAACTAACCATATGAACGCGAACGAGTGTTTGGTGAATAACGTTAGCTACCAAAAGGGTTGTTTTGTGCAGTATGCAATACTTAGTGGTTTCTACAACTAGAGACTAAACGTGTAGCTGAGCCGATGTCCAATCCTGAGTTCCGAGGACCCAAACTGGTAAGCCAAAGTAGTTCCACACCATTTCTTTGTACAGATATTTATTTTACGACAATTTACATTACGCCGTGTGTGATTCCTGACCAGACGCACAACGTTTCATACTTACCAAATAACTAGGTTTTACGTTTTTTACAATTGTAGAGTAATCGTCGTAGTTGAACGATTTTACAACCCCTTGTAGACCATCGTGGAATTGCAGGCAGTCTGCGGGAGACTTCGGATGAGCAAACTGCAAAACATACCGAGCAGAGACAGTGTGAAAAAGACGAATGGATAGTGTGGGATAAGAGTTGCCAGAGTTGCAAAAATGTAGTTGATGATTGAAGAGATTGCTTTATACCGCGAGTTTTGGAATTCATTGTTAGCATTGTAACGAAGCTGGCGCATGCCAAAAATGAGTCGGCGGGACTAGATCTTAATGGGTTTTTTAACAGACGCCCAGAGGCTTTGGCCCCCGCGTCCTATGCATTCGTCTTCCTTACACTGTCTTGAATAGAGAGACACATCGATGATCAAGAGAGATGTTGAACGGCTGTTTGAAACCTACCTGCGTGATCTTTACTAATAGAGTGCCGGAGGCCTGTTTGGTATTAGAAATTGCCATTAGAGACAGTTGCTGCGAATAGGCGGCATCTATATCGAGGTACACTGAAAAAACCCAGGAAAACACGTTTAGGCAATGGTTGGTCCTTTTTGCTTGTTCCAGTGCTCACCCTTGATACTAAGAAAAGGAAACGTACTGTGTTGACCGGTGTTGATGCCGCACAGCACGGGATACACCCGGTTACTGTTTTGCACGGAAATAAAGAACCGGTCCTCACGGCAGTTACCCTGCTGGGGGGGCAGCAGTTCGAACAGGACAAATTCCAACAGCACTTGCCGGACGTGGCGATGTAGCTTAACCGTACCGCTGCAACGCGCCACCGTGTTGAGGTTAGCCAGCGACGTGAGGGAAGCGTAGAAGTAGCTTATATTTTGTTCCGTTCGGCCATCGCATCCAAATTGAACTAAAAGAAGCAACACACGGAAACGCGGTCTGTTACGATACGATGTGGAGCAAAGTAGCAATAGCATCCCTACAAACGCAACACACTCCGAACCCTCCGGCACATACATCCATCGTGAGGCCGTTCCGTTGGCGGCACTCCTGCTCTCGGTAGCAGATCCCAGTCAGGCCGGTGACTGGCACCCTGCGCGGTGTGCAGGGTGTATTGGCGAAGGAAATTATGTTGAACAGGCTGAGCAGCGGGGGTTCGGTATGATCGTAATACGCTAGTGTGTTGGCACCGGCCCCGGCGAATGGCTTCGGTTTCAGTGGTTTCAGATTCGCTGTATCGGTGTGATTGTCGGCGGTGTAGTCCGTTGCAGGCTGTCTCGGCACCGTGACTCGGTTTGTTTCTCTTGGCGGACTGTACCTTAGCCCATAGTTTAGCTTATAGTTGATGTAAGAGCGATGCCGTATGCTGTTTGATAAAAGAGCTTCCTCGGTATGGATGGTGCGCTGGTAAGGGCCGTCACTAGTTGCCGTCTTTAGCACCCATCGTTGGGTGATCCGCGGCATGGTTCCGTTTCCGGTACCATCACCGTGCAAACGGCACAAGCACCCGTACTCGTGGAACACACTCCAAACAATCCACACGATCGACATCATTTTCGGACTAATGTTTCGTGTTTTATTGCCAGAGAGAAGCCACGTGTATTGATTTTTTCCCTGCCGTTCGCTTTTCCCTGCTCACTCCACACCGACACACGGCGCTTCCAACACTGACGAATCCGCGTTCCGAGTTGATCCAGTGGCCTATCAACACCTGCAGAGCGATGCCGTAGCCTTTCGCAAATGTATTGTGTTGAGATGGATGTTTTCTCCGCATCGCCCCAGCATTAAGCTAAGAAACAGATCGTAACGAACACCGCGGTATTCCGCGGAGGGTGATCGACAGTGCGTGAGGAATGACGATTAAAGATAATTATCCAAAAACCGATAGCTAGTCACCTTTTCTCGCTGTAAAGCAAACATATGAAAGTACACGACGAGTCTAGTTTAACCGGCTTCCATTGCATTGAAACAAGAAGCACAAAGAGTTGCCACTAGAATCGGCAATATATGCTACGGTCTTCTGCAGACCATGTGTTGGGCTTTCGAAGATCAGACTGGTGTTGTTAGTTGGTCTACTGTCATGGTTGAAAAGTATGAACATTGAACTTGATTTATTGATGACAAACCTTTTGCCCCTAATGCGGCGCTTCATTTCACACACCTCGGTTCGCTTATTGGTTAACAAACTATAACACAATGTAAAACATTATTAAGGTATTAGACAGTAGCTGAGCTCCAAACGTATAAAAAGGTTTTAAGTCTAGTCCTAGTGTTAATAATGATGGGGTTAGACCTTTACTCAATAGAGTGTGACAGAAGCTACACTGGGCCTGAACGCACTAATGATGACGATGATCGCGTGCAATTATTAAAATAGTGGAAACATTATCAATACGATAATACGATCAGTGTTTGAAGGCGACATTGGAAGCCATAACTTTTTCCAATCTAGTGCTCACCACCTATTTCTTGCCCTCTCATGGGGTCCTTTGGCCCGCTTAGCTTTAGTGTTGGCCCTTCACAGTTTTCATAGACCAATTCCCATTCGGGTTTTAGACACTGTGGGCTGTTTTTATTTTGATGAATGTTTTGTGACAACTGTCTGACACTAGAGTGTGAAGAAAAGCTACGAAAACTATTCTGCATGTTGTCCTCGACGCGGTTAGAGCGGTTGTAAACCAAACACTACGCCCGGATTCCACCTTTTAAACCGATCCTTAACCTTATCCGCTCATTTCAGTGGTTCAGTGCTAGCTAAAAAACCAGTGAACCTCGAATCCGGCAGCGGGATATCTGTCCGAGCAAGCGGTTTGTAATGGGGTCTGAACATTCGGCATTACGGCAACATCAACAGCAGCAGCAGCAGCAACAGGCGGCAGCGTCGCAAGGCGCCGGTACACTGGATGGTGGTGCACTGCGCACCGGAAGTCTCCACCGGCACCCACCGAACCCGGGACAGTACCCAGCCGGTACGACAAGCTGCCGGTCGGGGCCGATGGCCGGCACGGCCGCGGGGAAGCTGCAGCGCGGCAACACGATTGCCGAGAGCGGGGTCGGCTTCGGAGTGCCGCACGAAACCGACTGCAGCTACGGCCTACCGTCCGCGGTGCCCTCTTCCGCCTACATCTGCGATTCGCGCCCCGTTTCACCGCCGATGAGCGTCTGTTCCGACTCGGATCTGCCATACATATCGTACACGGACAAACCGATCGGCGGTACGTAGTGGGCGTAGTGGGGGTGGGCGTAGTGAGTAGTCTGACACGACACCGCTTCTCTTTCAGATTCCCCCAAGCTACGCAACAAGCAGCAGGGGAAACAGGTAAAGACACCGCGACCGAACAGTGCCATCGTGATGAACCGGTCCGGCGCCGTGTCCCAGTCGTCCGCGCCGGAGCACGCCGACGGAGCGGAGCGCGGTAGGGTCCGGCTTGCCAGCAGTGGCAGGGCCGGGACCCACAGCATCGTCGTCGTAAAGTCGGCCACCGTGCGCGATGTCAGCATCGAAAAGGACGACGATATCGTGCGGCTACAGGTGCGGTGCGGTCATTATCTTAGTTTATATTGTGGAACAGGAGCGGGGGGGGGAGCTAATTAGGGAGGCCGAGGGAACTACGAATGGGTGCGTGTGTGTGCGGTGTGTGCTGCCTGTTAGCCTTGCTACAGATCAGGCAAACCGACGCCCACGCGGGACGTTGCCGACTCGCGGACGGTGAGCGGCTTTCGGGTGGCACCGCCATCTTCGGCGCCGCCGGCCCTATCCCCGCCATGGAAGTTGATGCTGGAGCGCAAGTGTCGCTGCGAGTGGCGCTTGTGTTCGGGTAGCCCCCCGCCGGCCCGCCCCGAACCGCTCGGGGACGATCGGCCGCTGTAGGTGGTTGAGCTCCGTTCGCTCGAGCGGCAGCTCGCTCCGTCTCGCTCCTCGGTGTCGTCGCCCACGCTGGCCGTTGCCAGCCACCCGTTGACGGCCCCGTGAAGGTCGGGCTGTTGGCGGGCGGCGACGGCGCCGCCGCCGGTGTCGACGTAGTCGTAGAACTCGATCGCCGACTGCATCGTGCTGAGCCGCTTCGCCCGCGCCCCCTCGCCCGTGTCCTCCTCCGACTGTTGGCGCAGGAACTGTTCGATGCGCCGCTTTTCGTTCGCCCGCACCCGCTCCAGCTCGCCGAACGTCGAATCGACCCCGTCGTAGAACTGAATGTTGGAACGGCGCACCGCATTCGGCACCCGGTCACTGGTGGCGGTTAGTGGTGGCGGCCCGGCCCGGTACGCCGGTTGGCCGTTTGGCTGAGACGTTTGGCCCGGTTGGTGGTGGCGCACACGGTTGATCGCAGGTGACTGCTGCAGCTGACTGACGGTGGGCGCATCGTCCGGTGCGTACTCATCGGGCCAGAAGAAGTGGGTCTTTTGCCGGTCGGGCCGCTCCGACGACGCCTTGTTGATCATACCCTCCGTTAGGCCGCTGAAAAATTTCTGCTGCGCCATCTTGGGTGTTGATTGGGTGGATAAAAATGGTCGCTGCTCAACTCCTCCAGCAGCAGCAGCAGCGGCACGTAGAGATCGCTTTCACCGACACGACGCGCACTACGAAGGGTTCATTGTTTTGCACGCGTTCGATTCGGCTCACTCCGCGCTCCAATTCGTGGAGCACACTTGCACTTGCTTCGATATGCACCGATGCAGCAGCGCGAGTGGTCTGCTTTTTCTGCCGTACTCTACACCTACACACAGCGGCGATACGGTATGGTGCGCGCACCCGCGCCCGTTACAGACAGACAGAATCACTCGTAAGACATCTCCGAAGACTGCCCACGGTTGGAAGCACTGACTCTTGGACACCGGACCGATCCGTACCATTCGACTATGCGCACCTGAGTGACCAGCTGGCGCAGCGCACGTTGCTCGGCTGCCCGGTGCCAACTTCGGGCCTCTCCCGAGCCGAGGACGAAACCGGTATGGAGGGGGCGCAGCACTGATTTGTTGCTGCTGAAGCTTAGACCCGTCGCGGTTTC
This sequence comes from Anopheles cruzii, assembly GCF_943734635.1. Taxonomy (NCBI): domain Eukaryota; kingdom Metazoa; phylum Arthropoda; class Insecta; order Diptera; family Culicidae; genus Anopheles; species Anopheles cruzii. The sequence continues at coordinate 10,799,344 of NC_069143.1, forward strand.
GGATGGCTGCCGCCTATACTACTCCTACTCACGGCGGTACCTCGAAGAACTCGGAAGCCTCATTCTTTCCACCCTGCATCCGACCCCGGTGACTCCACTGCACAGGTTCCGGCGAAAACGTCCGGAAAGTACCCGCGGACAACGCAGGTGTTAGTTTGTCACTGTTGTCCTGTCGATGTCGGCTTTAACATTTTCTGCCTCTTGCAGGGTATTCCGATGTGCAGCGCACCACACCGCCCATGTTTTGGTATTGGTGGAGGCCCACGGCCCCCATCAAACCTCCCACACACGCGCGCGCGCGGGTGGTGACGGGTTTATTACATTGGCCGCATGCGTGCGTGGTGCTTTCGTTCCGGTAACACATTCTTGCAGAACGGTTGAGCAATCCCTGCCGAGAGACCCCAATTTGGTGGCACTCCGCACTCCGTGGGATCGTGAGTCTTACCGATCCGGCACCAAAACGGGCCATCGATGGCGGCGGCGCTTTACCGGCGCTCTCGTCCGTGGATCCGCGCGGAACTCGCGCGCGCGGATGGTTCGCGTACTTCGGCGCGACTTCGCGACCTTGTTTGGCTGTCGCGGCGGCGGCGTCACTGGGCGACCAGACTTCAAGGCCAACTAGTGTTTATGGTGTAAATACGCACACACACGCGCACGCGAACACCCACAGGTAACGCAAGCTACACGCCCACGCGCCGCCCCCTTCCCGGAACAAATGTGGCAGAGTGGATGATCGCGGTACCAAACACGAATCCCACTCGTCTCGCGAGGCGAGCCATTTCGCTTCCTCCTGTCGCTCGCGTGCGTTGCATAATAATGCGAGGGACCGTTGCAACCCCGAACCGAACCCGAAAAGTGGAGTGTGGTTTGGCCGCGGAAAACAAACATCGCCCGCCGAGGTCGAGCTGGTGTTGGTGCTGCACTCCGGCACCGCGGCTAGATTTGGGCGCCACGGCCGTGAGCAAACCCTCCGACTCCGATCCTGCACATTACGTCATCCGAGGCATCCGGGGTTATTATTAGAACCGACGGACGTTGACTACGGACGAGCCACACTGGGGGGTGGGGGACACTGGTGCTGTTGATGGCGTGTCGAAGTTTGGTTGAAATTTGGAAATTGGGAAGGGAGCTAGGGAACCGTGACGGTGTCTAATTATCAAACCCCACTTCCGCTCCGCAGAGTGTGCCGATGTTTCTGCCGGTCATGCGCGGCACCCTGACGCTACCGGCCAACCGGGATCCGGAGGTGCTGGAGCGCCTCCAGCCGGCCCATCTCATCAACATGTGCAGCCGGCTGCAGTCGCACTTCAACACCTGTGCCCTGCAGGTGTCGTCCAGGCAGCAGCAGATCACCAACAAGATCAAGGAGGTACACCACCACCACCACGGCCGTCGAATGTTGTGTCTGACCTTACTGGTTTTTCCGTTTTTTCTTCTCCTTCTCCACGCGCGCAGGTTGACCAGGAGGTCTCGAGCGCGCTGGCGCAGCTAGTACAAAAGCAGAAGCTGTACACGTCGTACGCGGAAACGTTTTCGAAGGTGCGCCAGGTGTCGCAGCAGCTGACCCGGTGCAACGACATCCTGAACCAGAACATCGAGAACATGGAGTATCTGAACAATCTGCTCGCCGTCGACGACCGCCTGGAGCCGTTCATGTGGAAGACTGAGTGAGACGAGCGGCGATACCGCCCCTTGAGAGTGGCTTTCGCCCCATCGGACAGTAACACGCGCCTCTCCGAAGTCCTGGCCAGCCTTTCGGGTAGGGTTCGTTCTTTAATGCTCGTGGCACGATGCTCTCGCCAGCGCGCAATTACAGTGCGTATCGCCTCGCGCTGCGTATCGTTTTACTCTAGCGAACCCTAACACGGTGATAATAAAGACACGCGCCCCCCGCTTCTTCGCGTACGCTACTGTATACCCTACACCCGACGCGTCTAGCAGCCGCAGCGCTCTAGACGCGCTGCCATCGAAAGAGAACCCAGCTGAGCAGGTAGTACGCCAGCAGCAGGGTCGCGAGCTGCAGGATGCGCTTAACCCACAGCAACCGGTGCAGCTTGGCACGGGCCTGCCCCAGGCTGTCGAGCTCGTCCTTCAGCACGTACCGGCGGATGCCGAGCATGTACGCCTCGATGTACGCCGGCCAATCGAGCCCGCTGACGTCGGTCCGGAACTCGGCCCCGTCCGCGTCCTGCCCGACCCGGGCACCGAGCCGGCGCAGGTTGTCGTTGCGGAAGGTCCACTCGTGCATCGCAAAGTACTCGCCGGTGTCGGCGGCCCGCTGGAACCGGCGCGCAATCTTGGCCATGATCGGCCGGGTGCCCTGCGCCCGCATCACCACGTCGAACAGGTAGGCCGGTAGGAAGTGCAGCAGCAGCTCGACCAGCTTGTGCACGGCCCGGTTGGTCCGGAAGCGGAAGCCCGGGTACAGCATCACGTACTTGGTCGGGTTGCGGACGGCGGACTGCTGCGTGAGGCGGCCGTACTCGTGCCACTTGATGCCGTTGATCTGGCCGGACGTACAGTTGTACACGCGCAGCGGTGCCGACGGGCAACTGCGAGGCGGATAGGAAACGGAACGGAACGGTCAGGTCAGAGTCGGGTCAGAGGCGACTCCGGGCGCGTCGCTTACCTCAGCTGGGTCTCCCAGGCCGCCGCGATCAGCGTGTTGCAGACGATGTCGACCGGGATGACGTCCATGGTGCAGCGCTCGTCGCACATGATGCTGCTGATCGTGCCCCGTCCGATCTCCATCATGATGCCTGTCGGGCGAATTGTGTAGAGATCGCGTCTGAATGTCAGTGAGTCAGTACCAAAACCCCACCAGTGGCTTACCGGTAATGCCGTACACGTTGTCGATCCAACCGGGGTACGGTTCCGCGACGGCTCCGGTTACGATCGAGGGCCGCACGATGCAGACGGGCAAGCGGCCGGCGTAGCCCGCCACCAGTTGCTCCGTGATCGACTTGGTCAGTGTGTACGTGTTCGGGTGCGTACCCTGGAGCTTGCTGGCGATCGCGTTCAACACTTCGCCCGGCAGCATCTGGACGCACTGGACGAACTGGTCCGGGTCCATCGGTGCCGGGTAGACCACCTCGTCGACCTCGCTCCTGCACGGGTTACTGTAGGCGGTCGAGACGTGGACTACACTCTGATGGATGGATGGATGTTAAGATGTAACTCGATGGAGCCTGCAGGCTGGAGTAGGAGGTTTGTTTGTACCTGTAGTTGGAGCATCTCCGCGCACAGCTCCAGCACCCGCTTGGTGCCGACGGTGTTGAGGGTGGCCGCCTCAGCCAGGGCCTCGTTGAAGCGGACGGTGGCGGCCACGTGGAACACGACGCTCACCTGCTCCAGCAGTGCCTGGTGGTCGCGCTCGGACAGCCCGAGCTGCGGCAACGAGATGTCACCGCCGACGCACACCACCTTCTCGAGCAGCTGGGGCGTCTTGGCCCGCAGCCGATCGAAGACCGGATGCCGCACGAACTCCCGGTACCGCTGCTCGCTTGACAGCCCGCGCTTCGGGCGCAACAGGATGTAGATGGTGCGCAGTCCACCGCACGCTCGCAACAGCTTCTCGATCAGCACCTTGCCCAGGAAGCCAGTGCCGCCCGTCACGAACACACAGCGGCCGTCGTAGAACGACCGGAGCGAGCCTGCCGTCGGTCCGCTGGCATCGGTTGGCCCAGCTTCCGGCACTTCGTTGTTGTTCAGATCGGTCACGACCGGTGCCGCCTTGTGCCAGGGTTTATCCACACCATCCTCGGTCGCCCCAGATGGTTGGGTTGCACAGATCATCGCGCGCGCGCCTTTGCCAGTCCAGTTCCAACTGGGTTCTGAAGGTAGTGTCTCCAGGCTTCCAACACCGACTGACCTGCCGACGATGATGATTTCCGCACTGGTTGATGGCCAATCGCCCTACTATCGGATCTGGCTACGCTCGGTTGACACGCTAATGACCTGGGACCTGCGAGCGTGAGAGTGGGTGGGAAGAGCATCAGGAATAGAGAGGGGTCAGGCAATAGCGCGCAGTTAATGAAGGCTTTGAGGGGCTCCGTCATCTCGCCAAGCTCACCCCACCCAATGGCACCATATATCTACGATCTTGTTCGTCCGGTCCAGTCTTCGTCCCCGGGCCCAGTCCCATCCCGGAGTCCAGTCCTGTCCCATCCCAACCCAGCTGGGAGCAGGTTTTTTGTGCCGTGGTGTCTCGTGTCTGTGCGTGTGTGTTTGTAGGTGTAGCCAAAGCGCGGCTGCATTAGAAGTGCTTTCCTGGCCAGCCAGCCAGCCAGCCAGCCAGCCAGATGCAACGAGATCCTACCCTGGTTACGATGCAATTGCACACACACACACACACAAACACAACGTTACGTAAGGCAGTTGAGGAGGTCGCCATGAGTCGGGCACATTCCCGGGCGTTGGAGGCTGCGTAATGATGGGGACTCTGGAGGCCCTCGGAGATGTGGTCATGTCACCGCCACCGTAGTATCGTAAAATCTGCACAATCGCACACACACACACACGCACGTACATCTGATGAAAGATGATCCATGTTCGTTCGCCAATGTTGCGTAACACACGGTTGGTAGCGCGCTGCCACACAGAACACAATGGGAGCGGACTTGGGGCGGCGGTATCTTGGACTTCTTGGACACTGGGTGAACTTGGAGGGTCTCCCGGGGGTGGGGAGTTTCGTTCGCGGAGTTTTCAGGCCCCGCTGAGTTCCCTTCACAGGCTCTGGCGAAACAGAACCCGTCTTCTTGTTCTTGGAACTTTCTGGAGAACCTTGCTTCCGAAACTCCGGACCCCCCGGGATATGATCTCCGGACCACACACGGGACCAAAGGCGGAAAGGTGTTCCTGAGGGACACTTCCTGTAGACGCTAGGTAACTTACGTGAGTGGCCTCTGCTGGTGGGATTCGCCTGGGATAGCTGGGTTGGGTCGGTCGGTCGGTCGGTTGATAGCTGGTATCGGTCGTGTCCTGTGTGTGTGGAGTGTGGAGCGGAGGCCCCGGCTACCGTTTTAGACCCCCTCCCCCCGCCACCCTCCCCGCCGGCCAGCTGGTGTTGCGTCCCCAAGCGTCCAACTCCAGCGATCCGGAGGAGTTCCGGGGATTCGGAGAGGTTGCAGAGGTTGATTGCGCACAGCGTAGCGTAGGGGCGCCTTCTGTCGTGCCGCTGGAAACCTCGGTTGTTGCTCGTTGGCTCCGTTTGATCCGTTTACGGCGCGTGCCGAAAGACAACTGACGGTGGCCGGACGGTGGCCCAGACCGAGTCGGCGACTCCGACACACGATGCGTTCTTCACCTAGAGGCTGCCTGAGGTGCAAGCACTTCGGAGGACACACACGGTGCTGGCGCAGCGGGCGCGCGGGCGCGCGGGCGCGAAACCGAAAGCCTTTTCCGTAGACCAGTTTTTCCACCGCCGCCACCGCCGTTGCCACCGCCCCCGGGTGGTGCTCGCCTAGCCCATTGCGGACCCCGCATATGCGCAATAGATGCGCGGGCTATAGCGTGCCAGGGCTCCGTGCCCGCGGTCCGAGTAGAGCCTGTCCACCGGGGCCACAGGCAACCCCACCTCCCCGTCCCGTCCCGCCCCCGCCCCCTCAGCCACCGGGACGGGAAGAAGTGCTGCGTTCGACGGCACCACCGACGAAAGGAAAAGTGCGGCTGGCGCTTACGCGATTGCGGAGGGATTGCGTCACAGTCTTTGGTGCGGTACGCCGGTATCCCCGCCGGTCCTTCGACGGCGACGGCGGCGGCGCCGAAGAAGAAGGATAGCCACACCGACACACACACACACTCGCACACACACATCGTGCGTGCGTGCGGGGGTCACAGATTCGCAAAAAAGGGTTTCGTGGCATGACGGCTTTGCGCTGCATCACCAGCGCATATAATGCATAATGCAAGCGATCCATTGGCCACCCAATCCGACCACAGCCAGCCAACCAGCCACTCTGCGCGGACGATCGATCGACCATCAACATGCGCATGCGCCCAGCGAGAGTGAGAGCGAGAGAGAGAGAGAGAGAGAGAGAGAGAGAGGGAGCCTCTAACAACAAGACCCACTCGTGTCGTGAGCCACGACGTTAGAGCCACAGGTTCCCTCCACATTTCTCCCCATTCCCCCATCCCCCTCCCACTAATCTCGTGGAATGCAACAACTGCAACTGCCACGCTTTCCACGCTTAGATGCATTTGCGAATCGTGTCCCCGGGATTGCATTTGGTGTGGCAGGCGGCATGAGTGCGCGTGCGCCGCAAGAGAAATTGCTCATGGAACGCCTTCGCCTCCGCCTTTCGGCGGTTCGGCGGCTTTTCTTTATGCTGTGCTAAGTGTACCGCGAAAGGGTTATCGCAACACAGAGCCGCCGCCAATGTGTGTGCCAACGTTTCGCATTGATTTGAAAAGGGGTCCGAAATATCTTCAGAAGTCAAAGCCCAGTAAGCAGAAGTATGTGACGCTACCAAACTAGTCTTAGCGAACAGAGGGTTTGGCTTGCGGGTTTGGCTTGATTCCGATTCCGGAAGGTTCGATACCAAAGCAGAAGAGTGGACACCGGTCGGCGGTCGCGGTCGGTGGCCACCTGTCAGTGAAAACAGCGCGCGCTGCGATAGGACATTTGGGCCAACTTTGGGCCAATAGCCCCTGGGAGTTCTGCGTTTACGCCTGGGTTGTGGTGACAAACCAGCTCTCTGTTGATCCACACGAAGAAGCGCCTCCAGAAGCTGAAAGTAGATCAGAAGGAGCCCTGCCCCTTCTGTAGAGAGTAGAGTAGAGTAGAGAATGATGATGAAGAATTGGCAGCATTTCTCGATCAGAATGCATGTCAGATCGTCAGAAACGGTTAGGAGTTGACCACACACCAGTTTCCCATCGTCTAAGTGCCGTGGGAATGCCGTTAGAATGAATTAAATATTAAAATGCCTTACGGGTTCCACGAGAATTGGAAAACAAGACATTGAAAGAAGGACAAGGTTCTTGTACCGAATCGTTACTGGTGATGAAAAGGGGAGTTCCTAAACCCAAAAAAGCCCTGGATACAGCCTGGCTAACCAGGTCCATCGCAACCAAAGCAAAATATTCATTGCGGAAAGGTTATACCGTGCATACGGTGGGATACGAAAGGCGTGGTGCACTACGAGCTTTCGGAACCTAATGAAATTATCGATGGACAATCCCATCGACAACAATAAATGCATGATTTGAAGCAAAGCTTTGGCCATAAGAATGGGATAAAAGACATGATAAGCTGATAAGCTGAGCTGATAAGACGCAAAACCGGTCAAAACCTATCCCGAAAATATCGGACGGGAAAATATCGGACGGGAATAGGTCTTTGATTGGATCGCTCCTAAAGATAAGAAATTCTATCGACACGGAGTGGAGCAACTACCTAAAAGATGGCAGAAAGTAGTAGCTAACGACGGACAATACTTTCATTCAGGTAGTCATACGTTTTGTGGTTGAAGCTAGATCATAAATGCCGAATAAAAATCGCACGAATTAATTGCTACACCTAATAGTTTGGCTTTATTGAAATAAAGTTTGCTTTTCTTGAGCGCTTTCGGCTCAATTTGCTGAAAACTATCCACGATTTAAGGGGAAAGTTTACTTTGGTTCGATCACTCGATTGCCTTGGTTGCGGGCTTTCGTCCTTTCTTTCGATCTTCGATAGTTGGATTCCGTTGGAAAAAAACTATCCGCCGCCCCTCTCTCTCACATCCGGAAGCGCCTCGTTTTTCTGCACAAAACCTGTGACAAAGGTGTGACAAAGTTGAGGGAGAAAAAACTCTCTCTCTTCACTGACTGAACGTCAGACCGTGCTCCGTCTCGTGGAGCTGCCCGAGCCGATGCCGCCAGCGGTCGGGAACGTCGCGGAGCAGCAGCGTCGCGCCAAGCCGGGTCACCTCGTCGGCCAGGTCCTTCAGCGCCTTCGCCGCACTATAGTCCAGCGCCACCAGCCGCCCACAGTCCAGGACAATCGCCACGGTCGGGTCTTCGTCGTCGCCGGCCGCCGCTTCCTTTGCCGCCTCCTCAGCCGCTGCCATTTCGGCCAACACCAGAGTCCGGAGGCGATCGACGCTCGTGTACAGCAACCCGTGCTCGGGGCGAACCCGCCGGAAGCTGAACCGCTGGCGGGGCTCGTGTACCGTTTCGCAGTGACAGCGCGGCCAGATCGACACCCGCAGTGGTTCGAGCAGGCTGACCGCCATCCCGCACAGCAGCCCGACCTCGACGCTGGCCAGCAGACACACGCCGAAGCACACGGTCCACGCGAGCAGGTCGGTGGGGGACCCGGTGCGCCGCAGGCGGGCCACGATCGGTAGGTCAAGCATCGGGGCGACGGCGGCAATCAGCACGGCAGCCAGCGTGGCGCGCGGAATGTAGTAGAAGTACGGCGTCAGCACCCCGAGGGCGAGCAGGGTGGCCAGGGCACAGTAGAGACCGGCCAGCGGCGTCCGGACTCCGCTCGCGTGGCTGATGGCCGACCGGGTGAAGGCTCCGGTGGTGGGCATGGCGCGGAAACACGAACCGATGATGTTGCACAGCCCGAGTGCGATCAGCTCCTGCGTGGCGTCCACCGCTTGGCCGGAGGCTTGATACGGAGGCGAGGGGGGCAGTAGTAGTAAAGGAGCGCGGGTGAGCGTAAGGTAGCGGGGACTCACCGAACGCTTTGGCAATCGCCACGTTGGCCAAGATGGCGACGAGCGGTACCAGCAGCAGCCCGTCGCCCAGCTCGACCGCCATCTCGACGAAGCCCACGGTCCGGTTACCGACGCTGCTGGTGACGTGCGTCGGTAGCTCGAACGTTGGGATGCCCGGCTCGACGGTCCCCGAGAGTCGCCAGGGTGTGGCCCCGGACGTGGAGTCACTGTCCACTGGCGTCGTCCAGTAGAAGGAGACGATGGCGCACGCAAGGACAACGAGCGCATTCCGGGCAAGGGATACGTACCAAAGCGTGCGACGCCATCTGTCGGCAGTTCCGCGTACCTTGGGCAGTTGCTGGAGCGCTACGAGCGCAACGAGGCACACCGCACCGAGGGCGGTATCGGGACCGGACGCTTCCGGTAGCTGCCTGGTCACATCCAGCAGCGTGCCGAAGAAGCCACTGCCGGTGCCGCGGGACAACCCGAGCAAGTTGCGCAGCTGCGACCCGATAATGATGAGCGCGGTGGCCGAACTGAAGGCGGACGTGACCGGGACCGAGATTAGGCAGACGAGGAACCCGAGCCGCCCGACCCCCATCGCCAGCTCGACGAGCCCCGCGGCAAACGCGAGCACCACCACGTACTCGGCAGGCCGGCCCGCCGTGTACTGGTACGTGAGCAGCGCCATCAGACTGGTCGGTCCGATCGACACCTCCTTGACGGTGCCGAGAAACACGTACACCAGCGATCCTGGGGAGCGTGGGGAGCGTGCACCAGTCGTCACGGTCACACAGACTGAGTCGTCGGGTCGCTGACTTACCCATGAAAGCCGCGTACAGACCGTACTGCGACGGAAGACCCGCGATGGTCGCGTACGCCATGCTCTGCGGGATGATGGTCAGACCGAGCGTCAGGCCGGCGATCAGATCGGCCACACCGTCGGCCCGATCGTACCGTCGAATCCAGCCCAGTATCGGTAGCCGGCGCTGGATTGGGCCACAACGCCCCACAAGCCCTTTCCACACGCCCCGAACGGAGCGCCCCCCGGGAGGAGTACCGGTGGCATCCGGTGACTTCCGGTCAACGTAGGAGAAGGTACGGCCCTTCAGAGTTTGCAGTTCTTCCGGTTCTTCCGCCATCGTCGGAGGATAGTGAGCTTTCTAATCACACATACACACACACACACACACGCACATTCGACGGAAGTCAACCAGAGTTCAAGACCAGGCTCAGTTCCTCTCGACTCGAATTGAACTACGTTCAATATCGCAGCGAAGGGCTGCGCGATTGTCACCAGAGTGGTTCCCAAGCCAAGTGGTCCAGAAGGTACCCCCCTTGCCTGGGTGGGGACGGGGTGCCGGGCTACCGCCCTGCGTGTGTTTGTTCAGCGAGATGGCATCTCTCACGGGAGAGAGAGAGCTATCCGGCAACATCTTGTGGGAATCTGCCGTGTTATCAATGAGGTCGCCGCCATTCTCATTTGGTTATCTTTGTGCCAGATTGGATGTTTGCAGTCCGTCGTGCAGTCGCGTCTGGCTCGAAATACGAAACGGTTCAATCATCTCACCCACCACATATCTCATAGTGATGATGAGGGGCATAGAATAAGGCTAAATGGATGTTTGTCTGCACCCGCGAGTGTGTTCGCGAGTCGGCACCTACACCTACTCTTCATCGCGTTTACCCAACTGAGTTTGCGTCCGGGGGAGGGGGGGCGTGCGACGTCACAACAGCACCATTTGGCGGTACTTCGCCAGATTTCGGTATAAACCCCCCCCCCACCGCGAACAGCGTGTTCTGTGGAATACACACGCTTCGCATCATTTCCTCCCGCTCCCAGCAGGCAGTTCCCGGGACTAGTTACTCGAATGTTAGCCGGTTTTTGTAGCACCGAAGTACACCAAGTTTTGTTGAAAGACTGCCCCACTTAGAATCAGGAACAATTGAATTGGCTCTATCTCGAGGTTCGTTTGACTTAGGAAACATGTCAGCGTGTCAAAATGAAGGTATTTTATTGTGCTTTTTGAGAAGAATTTCAGAACTTTATTTTGTCGGTTGTCGGATGAAATCGCGAACATTCTGTGGCATGCGCGCCATCTTCTGGTCAGGTCCTCAGCGGCCAATTTGTTCCAATCTCTCGCCATCTCTTGCCAGCATCCCGCATCACCTTTCCAGTCTTCTGCAACTTCAGCGCGTGTTGTAGCGACTAGGTTTTGTCCTTAAGTGTCCTGTTTGGATGCTTGCACATGCAAGGAAAGAACAGTAGCCTCTTCGTAGACAGATCCTCTTCGTAGCACTGAAAGTCGAATGTTTACTAAAGACATAGCTGTCAACACATTTGAAATCCGCTGCTAGAAGACGCACATCTTTTCCCGATTCTAAGTGGGACAGGCTTTACTCGCTTTGACAGTGTTTAGTACATGCCATCGGTTGCCGAGCACACTTCCGACCGACTTGACCCGGTCCGAATAAAACACCCACAGAAACGCGAATACCGTCAGATACCATTTGGGGCGTTGGGTTGTACGTATATTTTATTGCGTCTCTCTCTCTGTCTCGACTGTTGCTCTGTCGGCTGTATGTTTCGTCAGTTAGTAAAGGGGGTGTTCCGCGGGTGTTATTGCACACAATGTCTGATAACTGTGTGTGTGTGTGTGTACGTGTGTGTGTCTGGATTTGAGTGCATGTGATATGTATGTTTTTCTATCCCTATCCGTTCCGTAGTAGGCAAATGCTCCTTGCTCTATCATCAGAGCACCATCACTACATCGAGTGATCCTGATCTAATGTGGTGGGGACTGCGGTGGGGAAAGTATCTGATGGCTGATCTAATGGCGTGACCGTCCCTGCTCCCTAAAACACCCTAATACCACCTCGCCGTCGCCGCTCACCGGCGCGGTGACTCTAGAGATGCGGGACCGGGAATACACCACCGCCGCCGCCGCCACCGAACACCCCACCCCAGGACCCCCTCCTTCTCCAGCTCCTCCGCACTAGTGGGCTAGCGTACTTTTTTGCTGATCTGCTCGATCAGTGTGTCGACCCGTTCGCTTTTGCCCTTGAAGTTCTTCGGGTGCGGTCCGATCATCTGCACAAACTGGGGCACATCCGGTGAGACCTGAGGGTGCGGGTAATTAAGGGAAAAAGTTAGATGGTGGTGGTGGTGTTGCTGTTGGTGGGTCCTGGTACCTGAACGAACTTGGCCAGTGCCTTCATCGTGCGGAAGAGGTGCTCCTCGTTGGGTGCGTTGTTGAAGAACTGGAGCAGCGCCATCGATATCTCGACCGCCACGTCGTCGAACACGACCGTCTTCACCTCCTTGCAGGCAACGTTGTGCACGAGCGCCGTACCGATGTCCTGCAACCGGGGGCAGGTGGCGAGCAGACAGTGGACGGCCACCTTCGTCGTCGCCCGGATGTTGGACGTCGTCTGGCCGTTGTAGCTCCACTCGGAGATGTACAGCAGCCACTCGGACGCGTTGTTGTTCTCGAACAGGTTGCACATCTGCACAGGCGAGAGCGAGGGCGGTTGTCAGTCAGAGGCGGGGTGGCAAGGAACGGATGTGGTGTTTTTGGAGTAAGGCTACTTACGAACAGTGCGATCGACTGCTGCTCCTCCGGTGGATGGCGATCGATGTCCTGGGCGAAGTTCATCAGCACGTGGTCCTTGCGGTCCTGGTGCAGCAGCAGTATGATGTCCTCCTTGAGGGCGGCATTGGCGAGCGCCCGGAGCAGGTGGACGCGTACGTCCGTCGAGAAGCACTGCTGGTCGCGGAAGATACGCCCGACGAACACCAGGAAGCAGTCGCCGAACGTCCAGGCGCCCTCGCCCAGCAGCAGGTACTGGTGCAGCTGGTCGACCGCTTCCTGTTCCTCCTCCGACAGCTTACCGTCCACGAAGTCCACCAGCCGTTCCAGCTCCAGCTTCGACTACGAGAGACACGGGAGAGAGATATAGAGTACGCGGGAGATACAGGGAGGGGTCGGTCGGGAAAAAAACCGGGGTGGACTTACATCGACCTCGGTGAAGATGATGGGCGGCTCACGGTTGCGCTTTCGTTCTTCCTCGGCCATCCGCTCCGCTTCCTCTTCCTCGAGAACCTTCTGTGAGGGCAGCAGCGGCTGGGAGCCGTTGGTAACCGCCGTGCCACCCGCCGGTTCCCCGTTGGTGCTCCCATTCGCGTCCGCCTCCGTGTCCGACATGCTCCCGTCCGGACTACTGCGCCTCTAGTCTAGTTGCTTCGCTTCTCGCGTGCTACTCAAATGCAAATGAACCAAGCAGAACCTCGTGTCAGGAGTTCTCGCTCCGTCGTCTGTTCGGGGTGTTAGGAGCTCGGGGTAGGGACCAGCGTCCAATTCCACCATCACCAGCACGGGGTGAGAAGGTGAATCAGGCGCATCAGCACCGGTGCGTGGGACCCAAAGGACAGTGATTCATCTCACACCAGGCCAACCAACCAACCGGCACAGCAGCCTGAGTGTTGTGTTTTTCTGGTGGCGTGTGCGTTCCTAGCTAACCAGCCTCGCTTCCTGGTTTTCTCCTCACTGTCTCTCTCTCTCCCTTTCTCCCTCTCTCCTTTTAGCTCCCTCTCTGTTTTGTGTGCTTTGCGACGACGAACGCGTAGCGCGCACCATTTATTAACCTTTACGGCTGAGCGAATTGTGTAGAACACCAGCGGCAGCTACTCTCTCCGGTGAACCAGGTGCTATAAATAGTCAGTGTGTCAATGTGTGGCAGCGCTCACGTATGTGTGTCCGCTCTGTTCGCTGCTTGCTTTGTGACCAGAAAATTCTTGCTCTACTTTGCCCCCACCCCCCCAGCCCATACTACGAGCCCCCCGCTAAACCGCGTGATCCACCGACTGCCGGTGACGACTGCACAGAAGAAAGAATCCGCCGAAAGGGCATCACCAGCATCGGAGTTCATCGCCTACGGAGTCCATCAGCAGCTCGTGTGGATCCGTGTCTAAACAACGACCGCAGTTAGCCGCAGTTGGAGTGTTGGAGTTGGACCTCCCAAGAAACCACATCCTGCCATGTCCGGGTTTCCCGCCTCCCTCGCTGCGACTATGGACTGGATGCCGGACTCGACTACTACACTGCCTATTTTTAGGGAACCCCGAACCTCTAGCCGATCGGTCGTTGGCTCCTAGCCGCTCCGGCCAGTACGTGTGAGGGGACACATTGAACCACACAGGCACACCACTATACGCGTGTTTTGCCGATTGTCACAGCACCGCACGCACGCACGAACGCACCTCCACGGCACGGCAGCGGTTGATTACGCGCGGTGGTTGATTGTCAAGATCAGGAGGTTGCTGAGCGATCAGTTACAGCACACGGACGGATTGATAGGGGGAGGCAGGGTGGCCGACAGCAACATTACACCGACCGACCGACCAGCGATGGGCAGGAACCCGGGGTTACCCACACGGCGAACCGGTAAAACCGCTACAAACCTACAACACTCCTCTCCGTGTACAGCTATCCGCTATCCGGCCGACTCACTGTGCACTAGCAGCCACGAGGCGCAGCTTGTTGGGGAGGACAATTTGGGGCAACGAAGCGTTATGCACAGCAGCGACACAGCAACTCCTTGTGACTAGCGCCGGTGATCCGCTGCTACTACTACTGCGCTCTGGACACGCGGTTGCCCGAGACCAGACCGGATCAGGAGCACGAGAATGACAGAGAGACAGAGAGAGAGAGAGAGAGAGAGACAGAGACATACGGGAAAGGGATTCTCTGGCAACGGAATCGGGAAAATAAGCCGGCCGCGCTGTAGGCGGCGCGCCGGCGCGCCGGCGCATCAGGATCGATCAAGCCCCAGACTCTCGGGTAGTCGTGTCGTTGGGCTGCATTGCATTCAGCACCGCGTGCCTACGCATCGCATCATCATCCCTACAGCTGTAGGCCGAATTATTTCTTTTTCACGATCCACACGATCTTCACACGATCTCGACGATTGGCTCCTCTGCCATTAGCCGGCAACCACAACCGCCGACCCACACGGCGGATCTGGCCTACACGATCCACACGAACGAACGAACACCGTAAGAACACCGTGTTCCTTCTTCGTTTTTATTGACAAAATAACTTTAAAATGGCGTCATTGAATGGGACCTTTTACTGGCTCACCTGGAAACGCCATAGCCATTAGAAGTGTAGTCCTCCGAAAGGGGCCCTTTTGGAGTTTTTTGTGGAAGAAGACACGATTTAAGTAAAGAGAACCCCCACGCATATCGTCAATTTTTGGCACCGTAGCAAGTTCGTGTGCTGAACCCATCCATGGACAATGTACGTTTGATTTCGTGATCCCTGTGACTTCCCTGTGTCACCGTTATTAAAAACGATGATGGACATCCACACCGCACTACTAAAGATTATTCTACGGGCACCGATCACGATAAAACAAAACGCAATCGAATCTTTGATGCTCTGTATTTCTGCTCCTCTAGTTGATGCCTAAAATTTGTTACTTGCATTGCTGCCTAACTAATCGCAATCAGTAACTGGCAGATGAGGCCAGTGAGTCAAAAGGAATGTCCGATAAATTTATCATAGACTTTCCATTGTTTAATTATCTCAAGAGGAATAACGAAACCAGCACAAAACGTCTGCTAGTCAACGAACAAACCGTTCTAGACTTAAAGCAACCAATTATAGTTATAGCTGCGACTATGTTACGCTATTATCATATCATCAGATAACTATCCGTCTGCGCTGCACCGATTAATGGGTTTCTATGCGAAAAACGGCAGTTCGAACCCTCACCCTTCTGAGTGCGCTAATGGTTTTCGTTAATTTCACCTGGAAGAAGGCCGCCCAGTTTCGTCCAATATGTGTCCCCACACGCCTATGCACTGCCGAAGGTTCAAATGCTTTATTTGGCAGCGCCAAAAATAGTCACAAACCACGAAAATACGGCCAGTGACACTACACCGGCGGGGGCACAGGATCACACTTCGTGTACGAGGCAGGAAGACGGACGACGGACGGAAAAACCAGCCGGTGCCTGCTGCAATGGAACGGAAAAAAACGTACCAATCGTGCTCTTCAGACGTATCCAGATCCAGGTGTGCAACGGTCAATAAATTGTCATATTATTATTATTATTTATTAGCTTCTTTTTCCTTTTGGTTATTGGAAAAACAGCGTAATACTTTCCGATGCTTGAACACTTTATTTGAAAGGTTGATTCACCAAATTTATTTCACCAAAATACAATTGTGGTTGCAGAAAATTCGGAAATATGATAAACTTTTTTCCAAAGTGGTAGGTCTTCAACTCAAACGGTACGATATTTGAAAACCTCATTTCCACCTAGGTGGCTTTGTTAATAAACAGAATTGTCGCTTTTAAGGGGTTTGGAAAACCCACACGTTGTGCAAGAGAAGCCTATGCATCCAAAACCAGTTACTGTTTGGTGCACATTTTGGTCTGGCGGCATCATCGGCCGCCGTATGAACGAATGAAGAACGAGCCGCCGGAACCGTCAAAGGTGTACGCTAGCGAGCAATGTTGGCTGATTGGTTCGTTGGTAAAATTGAAGATGAAAACTTAGCCGACATTTGGTTTCAATCAACCTTCAACCTTCAACCATTCAAGCATCGAAAAATATTAAGCCATTTTTATTTTATAACCAAATGAAAAAACAGAACCTTCAATGGGCCACCCTAAAAACGGGCAGAGCCGCATTCAGCACCAACTTAAAGTTTTGCACTCAAGTTGCTCAAGTTACTCGCTTAGAAACCGACAAACCGGTACATCGCAAACGGATGATCTACGGACGAGCCGCACGAACCTGAATTGCCATAGTTGCAATGCCGATTACCAATAAGTTGTGCTTTTCAGATGCCTGCTAAACGCAGATGTGTCGCAAAAACGCATAAATAACCTGGAAACCCGTTGAGGTAGAGAGCGCGAGCGATAGAAGACACTTTAATGCGAATATATATTTATATATATTATTTATCATGCCAAAAAACGCTGACTGAATATTATGAATTGTACAATAAGAGAACGGCACGGTTCGGTGTGCATTGAGTCACTTATGCATTTATATGAACATATATAAACACACACACATAGAGACAAGAAAACGAACAGAGTCCCGTTGCATGAATTTAATTCAAAATGTGTATGAATTCGTTTTATAGTTTGTGGTTTGTCGCAAAATAGTTCAACAACTTGCGTTTTCGCATACCTAGACGCAACTATTGGAACTTCTTTGTGTTTAAAGAAAGTTCAACAAAGGTTTTGGATTGTTTCCCTTGCTTCTTTCCTTAGCGGCCATGAAATAAAAAAAAACCTAACTAACATTTATCCACCGCTCATCCGACACTCGCGGCTAGTAATATGGTAAAATCATAATCAAAAACTAGAATCGGCTAGTAATGAAGAAAAAAACGAACAAACCAACTTTCCATCGTTTTTCCGGTCTTCACGCAACTAAAATTTACTCTTAACGTTCCTTTGCTGTCATTTCGTTTGCTTCCACTTTTTCCTTTCCATAAGGCACATTTCAATGTTGCAACGGCTCTGTCAGCAACCCTTGTATCTGCCACTACTTAACGCTAAAATAGCTGATTTTGCTGCACGTGAGCATACGCAGTTTTGCGGATAAGTTTTCCGAGTTTATTTCCTTTTTAGTCATTGTTTTTATTGTTTTCTTGATTATGTTTAATTGTACCCAAAACTATCTACAGTTCGCTTGCTTGCATCCGCGCCGTTGCACTGTTTCGGTTGGCCTCCTTTATTCTTCAATAAACATTTTCCTTTCGTATATTTCGCACTTCGATTTCTCTGTCCTTCCGCGTTTGCATTTGTTGCTTTTTTATTTTCTATTTCAATTTGTTTAACAAAGCTTTAACAAATCCAACAAGATTAACTAAGGGCTGGTTGGTCGAGGCCACTCCTCGTTCTTCTCAGCGTTCTAGTAACTTCTTCTCCCCCGTCCTTATATAGTATGAGATATTAACGGTTTTAAACACTGATGCGACAGACTTGTCCCAACTGATTTGTACCCAAAGCTTTTGTTTTATCGTTGCTTAGGATTAAATTTAATGATCAGATTAGATTAGATTACATTTAAGATTCAAATGTGACGAAAATGAGCACTCTATCAAAAGGGAGTGAACACAGAGAAAGGCACTTTTCAAATACAACCGGCGCTTGTTTACGATGCGATAAAATTGAGAGCTAATGCGGTGGCTGACCACTGTTTGCTTCCTGCAGGGATGACCCGAACGAAAGCAGGGATTGATGTGCAACGAAAGCAACAAAAAGGCGCCGAGAAGGAATTAGAAGCGGTACATCAATGATAACGCCGCATACTCGCTAGCAACGTCATATTCAAGCGAATTAGGAATCGTTGTAATAATAATAATAATAATATTAATAATCATAGTAATGACTAATATTAATAATGATCGTTATAAAAATATAATAATTAGTATTAAAATAAGTATATATAACAACATTTGTCTGAAAATTGTCACTATTGCACGTTTGGATTTGACTCTTAAAACAAACAGTTAGATGAGCACTCGCAACTCGTCTTTGTCGACCGAATATGGTTGACTGAGTCTAAGTTGTAGTATTGTTGGGTGAGAGGGGCGGTGGCTATTTATCATCTTCGTTCCATCTATTCAATTTGTTGGTGTCCTGGTCGTCATCGTCATTTGTTCTGTATCGGGTTTTCTTTTCCTAGCTAGACTTTTACCTTCGGTTTTGTCTTCTTCCTCGACTTCCTGTCATGCCGTGTTTCTTTGGGCCATCTTTTCACGTATCGCATAACGCATCGCACTCGCTTATGATTGTCGCAGCATCTTACATGCGGCATGGCTGGCATTTAATACTCTCCCCCTCTTTCTCTTTAATGCACATTCTACCTATTGTTTTCATTTTATCTTCTGTTTCGATCTGTTGAAAAACATCGAGCTATTATCTTTAACACTATTCACTACCGACCTGTTTTTGTCAGGCGTTACATTGTGTTGGCAACTACACACTGTTCCGAGGTCCAGCAGAATCTCGCTGTAACGTGCCCAGCTTTCAACGAACACTCTGACTTTAATTTAAATTTCAATTTAAAATCGCGCGATTTGGGTACATTTAGTCAATCTAACTCTTTCTGATTCGCGTATCGCTCGGCAACCGAATTGATGAGCACCTAGCTTCTAACTGTTGAACTTTCATCACCTTCGATCACGTAGGACACACGACCCAACGGAATGAACACATACGCATACGAAACGTGATCATGTGAAACTAATTGCAATGTCCCTGCGCAAAACGCCATAAGCCGTAGCGTCGTGTCTTGATTTCTTTTAATTCGTGACAAATTATTGTATGGAAGTCGAACTTACGATTTTGTTTTTGTTTTGTTGTTGCTTTGTTGTAATGTACGGGCAGGTCAAGCCGTATTCACATTCAATTCATTATATTCTATGCTCAGCTCCTTACTTCTCATTTCCAACTTTTCAACTTCAACTTAATCTCACTGCCAAAGCCCATTCGATTGGCTAATGTATACGATATGATTAATTTACATTTTGGTCATTTTTACTAGGTGGTCATTAAGGTGACGGGGAGGTGGCTAGAGACAGCAGGCGGTTCGGGGAACGCGGTAGAAGAATGCACATGGAATTACGCCAAGAAACGCACGCAAGTGGTGATTACAGCGATTGTGTTAATAAAAACAAAATAAAAAACAATAAAACAACGTAATTAAGCTTAACAATTAAATGCATGCAAAACCTTTGGTCATTTTCAAGAGTTCAACAGTTTTGCGTAGGAGTAAGGTGTCAAATGTGGCAGGAGGTGCATACAAGAAAAGAGGGAGCACGATTTGCCTGATCGGCCATCCGCTGGTCACACTCAAACTTGCACGCCGTACGTTCGATCTACGTCATTGTAGGAGAACGAGTTGTCAGCAGGACCTTCGCTATTGAGTGTAGACGCGATCGCACTCTCTTCCTCCACCGATTCGCAGTTGGTCGGCGTTGTTGTACCTCCTTCAGACTCGTCTGACCCACAGCCGCCGCCGCCGGCGCCGCCCCCACCACCAGTACAGTCCTTATCCGTGGGCAAACATTCCCGTTGTCGGGGCGTTTGAGAGGCCGAAGTTCCTAACAATGGTTTGCTGCTACCAGGCTTTGATTCCCCGCCGCACCCAACGCCGGTGCTCATCGTCTCCACGCCGTGCACTTCCCCGTTTTGATGAAAGATCTCCGTAGGCAGCTCTGGAACCGATACACCTCGTCGTGTGAAGAATGCCATCTTTTCCCTGCAAACACGGAGTGGAGTAGCAACACAAAATTAGTTGCAATGCTGTGAATCAGCAAAATCGCTAGCCGCTGCAGACTCACTTAAACGATATCGAATCGAGTTTTCCCTTGCCGACTTTCGTCTTGCGCAGCTTGTAGATTTCCTTCGAGGTTTTCATCATCAACTTGGCGAGCTGTCGCTCCTCGGGTGTGACGGCGTTTACATTCTTTACCAGCCGCAAAAAGTCCTCGTTTTCAAGTGCCCAGGCAGCAACTTTCACGTCGTTATTGTCACGCGCCTGCTCTAGCCGGTACTTCAGCTCACGCAATCGACTGATCTCGTCTGTCAGCGTCTCCAGTTTCGTTTGCTGTGCTTTCAGATCGAGCTCCAAATCGAGACTGGTCCGCGGTACAGCCGGGTGCATTTCTACAAGCAAACAGATAAATAAGTAATACACTGTCGGACCCGGCGAACGCGTAGCGTAACAACACCCACTGTGGTAGATCTTCGAGACGCGGTTGTGGTAGCGCAAAGAACGCCGTTCGACTGAACCTCGCTTGAAAGGGTGCGGCGTCACTGGATTGTTGAAGTGCATGGCGGAGTCCGAGTCGCTCCGGTTCAACCGGCAGATGTATCTGGTTTTACTAGCTACGGCACTGCAAAAATAACAGGACCACAAAAAAGAACAGTATGGGTGAATGTTTCGACTCACGGAAAACACTGGGAAAAGGACACAGCAAAACACACAACCACAGCAAATTGATGTCACTCATTTAAATTTAATGCTTGAGTTGTTTTTCTTTGGCTTTGTTTTTTGTTGTGTCCATCCCTTAACCTTAATCGAAAAAAAACACCGGTCAGCCCCGGTGCGGGTACCTTGGTGAAAAAGTTTGCGATCGTTTCACCAACCGATCATCGACAACCGAACCCTCTTCGATGGTGGTGGTTGAGGCGCGATAAGCCGGATCGTTAAACCGTCGCCGGTTTCGCTCCGGCAGAAAAGCACACTCAGTATTCGTTTCCTTGTCGGCCAGCTCGATGGCAGTCAACGTTTCGTCCAATACTACCACTTCGTCTCGCTCGCTTTCCGCACGACGGCTACCACCTTTTCCAGCCTCCTTCACGCTATTCATGTATTCCTGTATCATTCGGTCAGTAGCTTCTAACGAGCGAAAAGGGAACAACGAAAGCAGTATTAGATTCGCACTGGTTACTTCCTGGCTCTGTGCTGTGCGCTTTACTGTACTTACCTACGCTTGGTCCACCAACACTATCGTCTGCCTCTTGTATTGTTTCGCTCTCTTCGGTCTCTATGACTCCGTTGGCTGAGGTAGTGAGAAACACTGGCCTCCTACACTCACTACTAACTGCATCTCTCAGTTCACTACCTTCCTCGTCTTCTCCGTAGATCACTTCGTCCTCGCAGTCCTCGTCGTCCTCTTCGTCCCCTTCTTCATCGTCCTCTTCATCGTTTGCCTCTTCGTCTCGCAACAGTTCGTCATACGTGAGTTCCAGTACGGCCTGCAACTCGTCCTGGCCTTGGTTACGCGTTAAGGTCGATGTTTGTGACGAAGAGATGATGGTTGACTCGTCGGACGATTCCTCTTTGATCATCCCCGCCAGTCGAGCTCTCCCTTCACTAACTCCTCCGTCTGCTCCTTCGCCTCCTCCGCCTCCTCCTCCTTCACCTCCTTCGGTCGGGCAACCACCAACTGCGAGTCGTCCGTCGAGTAGCTCGGACTCGCTCATCGACTGCCGGCTGATAATGTTGTACCACTTGCTGGACGCATCGGTCGGACTGAACTCGGCCAGACTAACCTGCGCACTGCCCACCCAGTCTTCCCACTGGCCGACCTGTACCATCACCTTGACGTGCAGCGACTTTGTGTACACCTTCTCGAGGGGCAACTGCAACACCAGCATCGTCTTGAAGAGCGGTCGCGTGAAATCGGTCACCGTGTCGGTGCGGATGAAATGGGAGGCAGCGGTAGCGGCTGCACCCGGCGGCAGCAGTATTGCGCGGATAAACAGTTGACAGTCGTCGGGCAGCGAGAGTGCGGTCAGGTTGCGGCCCTTCTCGATGGTGATGCACAGCGTGCTGTCGCCGGCCGTGTAGCGAATACCGATTTGCACCTGCGCGCAGTCTCGGTTCGGCAGCAGGGCACGGGACGCCTCGAACACACCGGAGTCACCGGCCACCGACTCATCGCTCACCGTCGTCGAGACGGAGCGCGTATTCGAGGTGGACGACGAACGGCTCAGGAGCATGGTTGGCGCAATGTCCAAGTACGGTGGCTTCTCGTAGATCGGCGATAGGGGCGCCATGCCGAGCTGGCGAATCTTCAAGTCCTGCAGCTGCTCTTCGAGCCGCTGCCGGTCGAAACTGTATTCTGGCAAACCGCCGCCGTAACTGTGTGCAGGGAGCACGCCACACTGTTTGGCCGCAACGTGACCGGACAGATGGGCGGTAGAGACCACTCCACCACCAACACCACCACCGTTACCACCTTCGCAATCTAGCTTCATTGGCGAAGCTGGTGGCGTTTCCGCCGACAGGCTGCTACGCGGCGACAGCGAGACGTCCGAGCTCGGATGGAAAAGCCGCTGGACGCGCCGATTAATGTCGACCATGTCGATCTGCGGTTCGGACGACAGCGGATCACCGTAGATGTCGGTAAAGCTGAGCCCACTCAGTGACCCCTTGCTCGAGGCCGTCGACAGCGAACCCAGGCTCGAACTGCTGCTGATCGAGAGTGTGCTGGCCGACAGCGATTTCAGCTGGTTCTCCAGGTGCGTAAACTCCTTGAGTGCCTCGAGCAGTTGCTGCAGCAAGGCTTGCTTCTCCTCGTGCAGCTTCAGCCGGTTGGCGATGCACTGGTTGGACTCTTCGTACGCCATGTTCAGGTCCGACTCGAGCTGCCGGCACACGCTGTGGATGCGCTTCATCTCCGACTGCGAGCGCGATTTGGGCGTGATGCTGCGGTATTCCAGCAGCAGTTGCTTTTTCTCCTGGAACAGCAGCAAGCGGTCCTGGTCCGACTCCAGCTCGCCCGGTCGAATCTTTTCCTCGAGCGCCGCCAGCTTTTCCTGGATCTCCTTCACGCGGCGTCGCCACTCATCGTACCGCTGGCGCATCTTCGCCATCTCGCGCGCCCCCATCGGAAAGTTGTCGCACGACAGGTCGGTTTGCGACGCGGCGCAGATCCGGTCCTGCGCCAGGTTGAAGGTGGACGCGTCCGGACTCTCCTGGCGTAGCTGCAAACGCGTCAAATCGTCCTTCACTTGCGCTAGGCTCTTCATTAGCTCCTTCTTTTCCCGCTCGCCGGTGATCAGAGACTTTTGGATTTTCTTCACCTCCTCCATGATGGCCTGCGCCTCGCTGATGTTGTAGCAACCGTTTACGTGAGAGTTTAGCTTCTGCTCCACGCTGCAGACACAGACGCGGGTGGTATAACAGGGAAAATGTAAATTAATAATTGAACACAACCTGAACGCCGCCTGAACGGATCTCGTCTTACCTTGCCAGTGTATCCACACCCTTCTGGGTGCTGCGCATCTCCTTCTGTATTCGAGATAGTTCTTTTTTCAGCCGAAACACACGCTCCTTCGCAATCGTCAGATCGGCCCGCAGCAGTTCTGGGTCAAACTTGGTACACGAGGAGCTCGTCGATGAGCAGACTAAGTGATGGAGAGGCAAGAACGAGAAAAACGATTGAATAATTATTAGATTACCCCAACGGGCGGGGGCGTTGTGTGTGCTACTCGACTACTTACTGCTAGTGCGGCTCGCCGCGAGAGCATTCAGGTGGTTGTATTCCTCCTGCGCCAGGTGCAACCGCTGTGTCTTCACGTTCAGAATCTCCTTCTTTGCCTCCAGCGTGTCCTGGGCCGAACAGAGGTACTCCCGCAGCATCTCATCCTGCTTGCTCTTCCACTGCAGGCGCGGGTCTTCGAGCTGCGTCGACTGTATGTTGTGGTTGATGTAGTAGGTACCGATCTGTGGATCGTAGCTCTCCTCCCATCCGAACGGTAATTCGTTGCCAATGCAGTCAGCGAACGTTTCCGGTTTCGTGTGCCTGTGTAAAAACAAAAAGAGGAAACATTTATCACTATTCGTATTTCATCATTCTTGGGAAAGGTTGTAATCTTCCACAGTAAGTTACTCATGTATATACGTATAATTTTTTATCCAAACACCAGACGAAATGCGATGAAAATTCAACCGGAGGCAAGGCGAAACCCCGCAACTATCGCGTAATGATTTCCGCCTACGGAGGCGCAGAGGTTTTTAACAAACAAACTTAAAAAAAACCAGACACAAGTAACCTTGACGTAAAAGGGAACATGAGCAGCACAGCGGGGTTTGGTGGTAATTTTTATGTTGCAATAAACAACGGCTCTGCTTCGCTCCTGCCCCCCGCCCCGGAGAAGGGTAACGTTTCGCGCCCTCCTGATAGTTTGCCGAGAACCGAGAATGAAAGCCTTGGGAATGATTCCCGTGGCCGTCAACTTCGGGGTGCAGGGGACCGGCCGGTGTCTCCAGGCGGGGAATCGTCTCGGAATATGTGTCGCGCAGTCGCGCAACACGAGCGCGACTGCGCGGCTCCGGTCGTAAAAGTTTTATTACAATCTTTTACTGGCACCACCACAGCCAACACAGCCAACAATACTGCATACCCCATAACGCCCCCCCCTCTCCCTACCCTCCCCCCATCACACAATCGAACGATAATTCCTACCAATTGGAACGATCTTCCAATTTGAGAATAAATTCCTCTTCTAGGCGGCGGATGGTGTGCCAGTGCCATCATACTTCTTCTTCTTACTTCTTGTTTTTGATACACACACACACACACAATTGACACTCAGCATTTTTGCAGATGCACAAACAGAAACAATGCGATAAATATGGTACCATTGGTATGTGAGAAGAGAGGTGCCAGGAATTATTTGTATATTTTTTACGAGGCAAGACAAACAATCAGTACAAAAAACAAACCGTAACACGTAGTGCCGAATTAGAAGCCAAATCAGCCATCTTCAGTTTGTTATTAAGAGATCGATCTGTATTGTAAAGCTGGGGCCACACAAAGCGCAAAGCGCTGGGGCCACACGAGCGTAAAAGCAATCGGTAATGCCAAATCGATGCCGTTTCGTGTTTACATTCGTGTTTTTGGGCCCAAGAAAATAGAAATCGAAGAGGTAAGATGATTTCTGAATAATTCTTTTTGTGTTTTGTTAGATTCATTTTCAAATTTTAGAGAAACATCACAAATAACAACTTACATTATCCTCTGTTTGTAAACAAACCCTTTGGCAAACAGTGTTTACGCTTGTTTTTAAGGTCTCCGCGGACGTATAAACTTTTTGACATAAGCGTAAACGATTTGTAATTTCTACGAACGATTACAAATTTCTTTTGCGCTTCGTGTGGCCCTAGCTTATGTATGTTATCCTTTTTGACAAATACTCGTAAACGGATCATTCGCATTGCGGGCGTGCGGGGCACAAAAAAACATAAAAACAAGGATAACACAAACACGATGGGGCCCGGAGAGCCGAGGAAATGTGTTTTTTACTGCGCCGCAAGCGGGCCAGCAAAAGAAAAAGCGGAAAGAAAAACAACAGAACTGAACACACGACACAGAGTTCCGAAAAAGTAGTCACCGTGGGGTCGCCGCGGAAACCCGTCACCGGGGCCCTGATATGTGTTGTGTGTGTCCGCCGCCGCCGCCGCCGCCGCCGCCGTGTGGTGTGGGTAAGGAATAATTATGATTAAACCGAAACAAACTTAAACCGAACGACCTTGGCATTCTATCAACCTCGGGGGGGGAGGCATGTTTTGCCACCCCCCTTCGCCACCACTCGCCAGTTCCAGGCACCCTCCCCGCAATGGCCCATTGGTCCACAATACTTTCGGTTCGCTACGGCATCCACATAACACACTAGGCAAAATTGTGGTACAATTTACAAGCCCCGTGCGCAGATCCGCTGCTTCTGGGGCGCAGAACAGCCTGTCTTCTCGCTCGCGCTCGCCATCTCCCTCTCTCAGCTGTAAATTTCTCTCTTTCCCTATTCAATCCTGCTTCTCGAAACCACTACCGGTATGCATACTAAATATCATGCCCTAGCATCATATACCTAACACGAATGACCTAGCGGGGCATCGCGAATCTCCTCCGTTATGTGGGTTTTTTAATCTTAGACCAACGGACCGAGCCGTATTTATCGTTGCGTCGTTGTTAGTGCTAACCTTTGACCGTAGATAGGCTCGAGGCGACTCACGTATGCCGCCCTATTGCCGTTCTAGCGTATCTACAGGCTACAGGTTGCTCAATCTCTGCTCTGTGTAAGTCGGAGCTACAGCGGAGCGCCTTCGACGTATGGATGGACGTATGGCCATCAGCACAGGTCAAGATCTGGCTGGCCATACAGAGTAGAACAAGCTTGGCCGTGTCATTTGCGCAATCTCCCGTAATCGCGCGTTGTCGTAGCGAAGCAGGAATTAGAGAGCGCTTGTCCTGGCTCACTGGCCATGGTGATTGTTACAAGATTTGCAAATTTGGCCGGTATGCCGACCGGGACTAGTGGTCTCGTACTAGTCTCCTACAACTTTACACTGGCTATCCTATCCCTGACACCCTGTATATGTTCCATCACGATCCAGATTGAAACGTCAAATTCTGAAACGTCAATGTATGTGAAAATAATTAAGCAACATTGAAAGTAATCATTCTATTGGAACAACGGTGAAAAATGTGGGTGCTTATTGTTGTGCAATTTCTTCTGACATCTTTCCGGTGTGGCTATTCGAAGAGTAAGGTGTATGCCAGAGCCTACCGAAGACCATTGCTGAAAGCTAACATCACAAGCAGAAATTGCTGCTATTACGTTGTCTATTACCGAAATGTTGTCAAATACAATGAAAAATGCCGCTTCTGGTGTGTCCAATGGAGGCGGTTATTTGATCGATATTGTACTCCGAGGAAATTATGAATAAACGCGGCATCCTATACCCTAAAAAAATCTTGTTCACTTATCAAAATCGTCTGACAAATAGCGGAGTGCTTCAACATTTAAATAATTGAATCGTGATGGAACACTCTGTACATATGTGGCGTTGAAATCGATGAAAAAGCGTGTAAGTGCTCTAGCGAAACTCAATCATCTTGTCAAGGGTCTACCCCGCGTGGTAAAAATCTGATCAGTGGTAGACGCGCTTCTTCGGGCTCCTCCCACACTCAAGAATTCCATTAATGTGGGGCGGGGGGCAAGGCAATTGCGTCCATTGGTCGGTCTCCACTTTGGCCTCCTTATTTTTCTCTATCACTATCCACCAGCTCTATCGGTATCCGCTCGGTGGTTTGCTAGTAGCCGGATAAGGGCAGGTAAGTAATTAGGGCATTAGGGTGGAATCACTATCTTTAGGAATCTTATCCCTTGTAAAATGAATCCCCCGATATAAAAATTTGGAATCTTATCGCCTTCGGGCGTTTGTTTAATCTTTTCCACACATCCCATTATCGATGAGTTTCACACTGTTGGTCATACAGTTCCATCGTTCCATCTACAAATGCACTGTACAAATAATATACACAGCTGCAAATAGTGCAAATACTGAATACTGACACCGCGAACGAGTAACATCCGGATGCCAACGTCGCGTGGCGAGCTACACAGAACAACAGAGAAGTAACATCCCATAACTTTAGCGAAGTTTTTGCAATATTATTTGACTGCTTCGTGTGTTCGTGGATTTTGCATCTCGGAGGTGTAGACGCGGGTTGCGCCGCAGTGAAGCTCCTTTCTTTGTCAGCAGACATCTCCCAGCAGTCTCCTCGCCATATTCTCTACTCTTTATAGGTCTTTTTTTCTCCTCCTCGGCATTTCTTTGCGCGAGAGCTTCCTATGGTCCCCCCCGGCGGTCCCTCCTTTTCGTGATCTTTTCGCGCTTGCTTCTTGCGTCGTTCGATCCCTCGTCCGTTCAAACGTCCACACCACTGATCCGCTGCTCACCGGTTCGGACTCCACCAGATGGTGAGGCAGGTCAGGGAACGCAGCACACCGCACACGGTTGGTTAGTAAAAGGATAACGGCGATAATAGTGACCGCGAGAGGGCCGGCGCAACTCGGGCCTTTTGGGTGAATAGATTTTTCAGGACGGCAGAGCCCGGGGCTGCCAGAAAAAATAAGCCCGCGTACCCCTGTGCCTTTCATCATTCCTAGAGTTTACGTGACTCATATATACGGGCTCGTAGGCAGACCTCGTAACACCATCACACAGGCTGTGCATCATAGCCATAATCGATCGGCATTCAACGTCAACACACACACACACACACACACGTTGGCATCTTCGCGCTATCTCGGTCGCGCTACTTCCGTCCCGTCGCGCACCATACCCACCCACCGCCTTATTGTCAGACCCGTTTTTCCCCGCCACAGCACAGAGAGCACGCGTGAATGCGAAGAATGTTACATGCGATTAGATAACGGAGCTCCCCATTCTTTGATAACATCCAACATCCATATTCCTGTGGCGGTCCTCTACGCTTCCATCACACACCCCCGCCGCTAACCACCCCTCAATCGCAATGTCAATGTGTGGTCGCGGATTTATCACAAACTGCGCTCAAGCTTAAGCTCCAAGCCACTATCATCATGTCCACGTTGGCCGTCGTAGTCCACTGCTGCCTTCTGATTCTTCTCTTTCCGCGGGGCACTCCTCGTCATAATTTGGTTTGGCTCATAGGCTTTAGTTCATCCACGGGACCGGCTCACCGGAGTTTTCGAGGCGCACAGGACGAAGATATCTTGTGTACATGTCGCGCGCGCGCGCGGCTTGAATAATGGTATAATCGCACATTGTTGCGAATATGTTGTTTGCTCAGTTCAGCTGGGGGATTGCTTGCCCTCGCCACTATCATCCGGAAGGGTCTATTGCTCCAAGCGAAAGTGACACCGTTCAAGGGGCTTAGAGATAAAAAAAGAAGATTCCTATCTACATTCATACAGAAGATTCATATCTACGCTACATATCCTGTGGCTCATCAGTCAGCCAGGCCCGTCAGCCGGCATTCCCAATTCCAACCACCAAATTCATGCAGCAAAATGGCGTTGGAAGAAGATTGCAAGAACTCCTATTTGATCCTATTCTTCCACCGACTTCCACAAAACCAGCCACAGATTAATGGCCACAATAACCAAATGTTACTGAAACGCTGATAAATAGTGTGTGTGTGTGGGTGGGCCGTCTCAAATATGTAATGATCTGAGCAGAGCAGATCTGGACCGGTTTTCCCGTGTCCCGTGTCAAACGACACCGCTCGATGATGCTCATCGTACCTCATTTGCGCGGAAAGAAATTTGAACTCATGGCAACCCAAGGAGAGCCAAATGCTAGAATAAGGAATGTGTTACAAAATAAGGAATGCGTTTGAGCGGGGATCCACTTACTTGTCGCGGGGATCGATCCACGTCGTTTTCTTGTTGATATGATCGATGAAGTAAACCTTGCCATCGTAGTCGGTATTAACTTCCCAGCCGAGTGGTAAATCTGCATTGCTGGATCTTTTTGGCATAATTCAATGTTTCGAGGTGTACGTGCACACGTGGGCGTGCACGCGCAGCAAGACTACACTGTGACAGGGGTGGTGGGTGGTGCGGGTGGGTTGTTTTGTACGTGTGTTCCGGGCCGGGGCTACGTTGCTGTTTGCCGCTGGTTTCCTTTTTTTCTTTTAATCAAAAACGTTCGCGCCACACTGTTTTTTATGTTTTTTGTAGAACGGACCGAGCCGTACTGTATTAAAGCCACGCTGTTATGGATTATTTATTGTTTAAGCGCCAACTTAAAGTTTTGAACTCTTCGGTTGATGCGCGTTGTCACGGTTCGAGCTGACGTCTTTCGCTTTCTGGAAACCGATTAATCGGGGGTGCAGCGAGCAGCGAGCGGCGGATGAGCTAAGGGACGCGGCCACAAAACCACGCTGAAGCGGGGCTGAAAGAGGTTGTGCGACGGGGGTGCGCCCCGGGGCGTTTGAAACGCGGATCAGGCGGCAACAGATGCTATCTTCGGACGCAGCAGCAGCAGCAGCAGCAGCAGCAACGGCAGTGGTGCAGTTGAAAATTGTTCCACCACTACACCAGCAGTGTTGCTCTCTCTATATCTCTCTCGTTCTTTCTCTCTTTCGTTTGCATTCACACTTCACTTACTGCGCGCGATCGTGCACCGCCTAGTGGTACCGCCGCGCTTTTTCGTATTCGTTTTCTTCGGGAAAATTTAAAATATCACCACTCGCGCGCCACTCTGGACCCTCTCTCTCTCTCTCTGGAGCCACCCTTTAGAGGGCTGTGTAGGTGGTGGTGGGTGGGGAGGAAGGGCTCATTTGCTGGGGTTGGCTCGCTGTTTTTCCGCCCTTTTCTTCACCTCTCTCGCGGTCACAGAGGAAGAGTTTTTTTGCACGCGCAGAACACCTGTTCCGCGCCACCGATTTTGCGCGGCTCTTGTCTTCGGCGCTCTCCGGCGGTTCTTCTTTATTTGCTTATATTTCCTTTTCACACACAACGAAACTGCAGTGCACTTGCTCAAGCGACGTGTCGTCGTCGGTCGTCGGTGGTCGGCGGTTGGCGGCTGGAAAACAAAATCTCAATCAGTTTCTGCACTTGCAACAAACAAACAAACGAACACTGAGTGGGTCCTCCCCGTGCCCTCACGCACGCACAGTCAGTCCACACGCCTGGACCGAATTTACGGTCAGTCAGTTCGCCAACCCTCTCCCCCTCATTCTCTGTCAGGGTGGGGGGGGCGGGTGTGCATATCAATTTGAGTGCGCAGCAGCGCAACCGGTTTAAGCTATACGGGACGGGAGATGCAATAACAAACTAACGAAACTACTCTACTCGGTGACGGGGGGGGTGGGGGGTGGTACACCACCCTGTATGGTGGCTGTGTGCGTGCGTGTGTGTGTGTGTGGTGTCGCATTCGGTGAAATTTTAAAACTTCGACACGAATCGAGGACACGATCGAGGCCCCGCGGTTGCCCCTCTGCCCGTGGCAAGGATTCGTAATCCAGCTGCACAAGCACGCACGTACCGAACGCACCAAACAAAAAAAAATTAACCGCGGAAACATCTTGTACTGATATCTTTAGCTAAAGTACACCAAAAAAAAAGGACAACCATAATAGGTGGTGGTAAGAGGAGAGGACCGGACTAGAGACACCAGAAGAAAGAGGCGCGGCGGGTGGTGGGCGTGAGGAGAGGCGTCGAGAAAGGGAGGGAGACACACGAGGGAGAGAAAGAGAGAGAAGTCGAAGGTATGTATCGCCGCGTCACGAGTGCCGTCCATGCGTGGGAGTCGGAGCGCTTCGGCCATCGGCAGGGCGGCGGGCAGAGGGTTTGCTGGGGTTGATTGGGAAATCGTCCGAGTGCTTAGCGGTGTGTCCGCGTTCCGACGATTCCGCGTTCCGACGATTCCGACGGAGCAGCCGCCTTTTTGAACTGTCCAACTCCATTTTTCCATGCCGCGTATCTCGAGAGCTCTCATTTAGCGCCAGCCAGACGCCGGGTTGATGGAAGACACTCTACACCACCCTAACCGAACGGACCGACACGGTGTGGTGTAATTTCGGTGGTTGAATTTGCGATGGTATGCTGCGTGTTTTGCTGATTGTTGCATGTACTAGCAGTGTGTGTTCAATAAGTTCGTATGGTCGGTAACAAAGGGCGCTGCTGCAAGCCTAATTTTTTTGGTACACTCTTCATTTGAACGCATGAGACGTATGTTTCATTTCAATCAGTCACTTAATTATTTTTTTGTACAAGCCATTTAGTATCGACATGTGCAGTGATTGATTTTTTTAAGGTTTAGAAGCAAAGGAAAATTATGAACGAATGTTGAACGTGTATAAGGACTCTTCACCTTTAATTAGGGGGGATTAAAAGGGGGTTTTCTGAGTTGTAACGTGGAAGGTAGTAGTCTTCAAGACGATCCATATAAAAAAACAGACACAACACCTGAGAAATCGTAGACGACATACAGGATGTCGTGTTGGTAGATCGTCGAATCAATGAAAGAGATTTAGTATAAGGCCTAGCCATCTGATTGAACAGTATAACCAATATTTTTACTGAAATATTGGGTTCCAAAAAGGAACAAAAGGATGGAACAAAAACGCATTTGAATGCAACTTTCTCGACAACATTTTGTGGTTTTTTTCGATGGGATAAAGTGGATTTAATCATCACTGTGGATGAGTCCTGTGTCTCTCACTATGATCCTGAATCAAAACAAGAGACTAAGGAGTGGCGTGAACCTTCGGTTCTTCGGCTCCGAAATGAGTTCGTTTTCGTTTCGAAATCGCCGAAAAAAAGTTTTGAGATGCGAATGGAATCATTGTTAGCATTGATTACTTGCAGATTTATAAAAAAAAAAAATTGGACTATTGTTGTAACATTTTAGAC
The DNA here is from genome assembly GCF_943734635.1 of Anopheles cruzii. Classification (NCBI taxonomy): domain Eukaryota; kingdom Metazoa; phylum Arthropoda; class Insecta; order Diptera; family Culicidae; genus Anopheles; species Anopheles cruzii. The sequence continues at coordinate 10,831,727 of NC_069143.1, forward strand.
CAACTGAAAGTGAAAAATTTGTGGAAAAAGACCTGGTTTGAACGAAGAAAAACATCCTCTTTCATCAGGGCAATGTACCCAAGAGTATTTTGAAAATGGCAAAAATCCATATTCGAATTGTTGGAGTATCCACGGTATTCACCAGATTTGGCCCCTGGCGACTCCCATCTGTTTTAAGATCAAAAAAAAAATCATGTGCGGAAGGCGTTTTTCATCAAATCATGACGTCATAACAACAGCGGAAGCGTATTTTGAAGGCGTTCCAGTTTTTGCCCTCAGGGATGAAAATTATTAGTTGGGGGGACTCGTTGGATCAAGTGCATTGATGTTCAGGCAGACCATACTGAACAATAAAGTGAATTTCAAACCATAAAAATGTGTCCTTCTTATCGACCGCCGTACGAACTTATTGGACAGCCTAACCGTTAGCTGGTGTACCTTCACTGTGCGCTCATTATTCCACGAAATGCAGGCAGCATCGCATTTTGGGTGGGTTGCGCCGAACCTACTTGCCGATTGCCACCGGACCAGCCCCACCACCACTCTCTGGACGCCGGCCGATGGAATGCCGGCTCCAGCACGCCGTGTGATGTGAACTAACACACCGGCCCACACCAATGATTTGCACCTCAGAGGGGGGGATTGCACGCGAAAGAATGAAGCGGAGAGGGTGGGGAGTACCAGAAGGCACACCATTGGCATATGGCTGCCCCGATCATTCGAAACGATCGTCACAGCTACGGTGCGTCGAAACATGAAACACGCACCTAAGCTGGCCACCACCCCCCGCCGGGGGGAGGAGAACGTGGGGGGGTTGTGCGTTGATTGCGCTGCTGCCCGAGAGTGGAATGACACCCCGAACCCGAGCCTCTACATCGGCGCCCACACGGCGCTTTCGCCCACCAGCCCGCCCGCTTGCAGGACGACGGACGACCGGTGCCCCGTCGCCACCGCCACATCATCATCATCATCAGCAGCAGCAGGCTGCTGGCTGCTTGGTAAAGGCTTTGTTTTAATCACCACACGGCGTGTGCTATACCGGCCGCGACCAGGGTCACACCTCACCCTCCTCCTTCTCCTCCTACTGCTCCAAATATTCAACCACTTCTGCCCACCCTACCCCGCAAGCGTGCTTGTTCCGAGGCCGAGCGGAATGCTTGTGGCCAATTAAATCTTTGAACAGCTCTTGCTGTGAGGAGACGACGAGGAATTAACAAAGGTATGCGCGCGAGGGGCACGGCAACACATACTGCGCCATCCCCCCCCACGTGTGTGTGTGTATGTGTGGGGAGCCGGGGGTGGAAGGGTACGACAGGTTTGGCGTAGAGTAATTAAAGAATCTGTCCTCCGTCCGTCCTCAGCAGTGCTGCTGCTGCTGCTGCTGCTACAAGCCCCCCACCACACACACACACACACACACAAACAGGCTGTGCGACTAAAACCCGATGCCCGCGCTGCTGCTAGAGAGCCACGCTGCCGCACCTTGCCAACGTGTCCGTCCCCCCGGGGGGTGATGGTGGGGTATCTAATCGAGGCTTCGCTTCGCTGCCAACCCAGAGAGAGGCATTCAAACGCCGCCATCGCCATCACTCCGATCACCACACCAGCGCGCATAACTGTGCATATGGTGTGACGGGCGGCTCAGCTCTCTTTATGCAACATATATATATATATCGCCCAACATATGTCCAACGGGGACGACGGTGTTGATCGAGAGTTGTCGTCGCTTAATTGTTCGAATTCGAACGAACACAGGAGCGGCCACGAAGGGAGCAAACGGGGTTTAGCTATGCGCGCGCGCGCGCGGGGGCCCGCGTGTCTCTCTTTGTGTCGCTCTAGACCCGCCGCCACACCACACCACACCAATCTCTAGGCACACACCGTTATTCTGACTTTCCCATTCGCGCGAACGCACTCAGCTCGCGCGGGGATGCTTACATTCCAATGCGCTCTATTTCATTCCAGCGCCCGGGTGGTGGTGCGCACACACTAGCCCACCAATACACAGGCACGCGCACAGGCTCGCCTACGTTCACTCGCGCCCCGTTCTCGCGGCGGCGGCGGCGATGTTGGCCGCGCGCGCGCGCTCCGTGGTCGAGAACCTGCGCGAACAGCCTGTGGGGTTGCGGTGGCGGTCAGCGGGGCGTCCGGCAACCCCCTGCTGCACCCACCACACCGTCCCGTTGTGTTGCGCGATCGCGACGGGGTGAGTAAGACGGGGCGAAATGTGATGCATCGGGAGCCATCTTACACCACTACCTCTCCCGCTGGCTCGCTGGCTGGCTAGCGACGGTTTCGTGTCGATGCCGGGGCTGGTGGTGGTATACATGCCGCGCGCACGCGCGTGTGTGTGTGTGTGTACAATACACGATTAATCAGCACAATTTTCTCTCCAACTCCACCACATACCCCAAAAATCGACTGCGGCTCTCCCGGGGGGGTTAGATGCTTGTGCCAGGGTGGGTTGTAGGTAGGGTGGTAGGTGCCGCACTTTCCGTTTTGAATTCAAATCGCATTGCTTCCGCGCCACCCGATCGCCCTTCACGCGCGCGCGCGATGGATGTTGTTGTTATTATCCTTATAGAGACTTTGGAGCTTGAAGCTTCTTTCATCTCTTAAGAGCGGAGTGGATCCTCGCGATGTACTCTCGATTCTATTCGCTGTTTACCCGCCCGAGGGTAGGTGGTTATCGCGTAGATATTGTCAAAAAGTAAAACCACCAAAAAAAACATCGCCTCGTTCCGAACCCATCTCTTCGCTTGTTCTTTCTCTATCATCCCATCAACCACATGGGACTCTAGGACTAGGTTGGTTGGGTGTGTGAATTCAAGAAGAGAAAGCCGCGTATCGGAGTGGCGCACGCGGCGGCGGCGTTGGGTTGCTAAATGCGTTTGCGCCAGCTTCTTCTGCCTGCCTGCCCGCTGTGTGTGTGCGTGCGCGCCCTCGCATGTTTATGTATGCGTGCGACACTGGCAGTCCAGCAGTGTCAGCGCGGTAGCCGACCATTAGCATAGCTTTGCAACATCGATCGATGTGTGTCTTGATTGTTTTCTTCTTCCATTTGTTGTTAATTTCACTTTTCCTGCGCAACAATGTCGCGCGGGCCGACTGGCGGGGGTGGGGCTTGGGGCGCACAATTTTATGCTGATGTTGGCTGGCTGACGACGTTATCTTTTGCCGCGTACGGGGCCACCACCACAGGGACAGGGCGGCCTTGCAGATCCTTCCGAGGCAACAGAAAACCAGTCAGTCAGTTGGCACTCTATCAGCGCACCCTTGGATCGTGGCTATGTTCGTTAAAAACAAAACAATTAACAACATAAACAACACAACGACCAACTCACTCGATGAAGAAGGTTCACGTTTTGCTCGTCATTTGCGGGAGCTCCGCTTTTTCGCGCCCGATCATTCGTTTTAAAAGGCTGCGCATTCCCGGCTCTCTATCGCGCATTCCATTCTATCGCGGCAAAAGGGCACGGGGAACGTCAGCGCGCGGGTCACCACGTCCGTCAGTGTACCTGACAGAAGGGGCTCTGATTTGCCGGACGGGACAGACGAAAACTTGTTTCGCTTGGGCTGCCTCTGCCGCCACAACAGCTGATTGCCATATGCCTCCACCTTTTTTGTGCACGATGAAGGGGAGCTGGAGTGTCTAATCTCCGCCCTCCGGCCCTTCATCGCATCAGCATCGGCAATCTTCTCTCCTCCGGGCATCCTCTCTGCCGGTGGGATAAGTGATGCTTCTTCTGGTGTTATGGTACCTGCAACAGAGACAATGTTAATTCTCTCTATTGCTTACTCTGTACCAATGGGGCTGGCGCCCGGCCCCCCCCTCCCCCCCTTCGCGTCAACCCGCGCTGCACCCCGGTCACGCCGGTCTCGAGGGCCACACGTAGCGTAAAACGGAGCGTAAAAGCAATCTGTAATGCCAAAACCGTTTACGCTTCTCGTGTGGCAGGCCTTAAATATAAAAACGTGGTCGGATCGAAATGTCAAACTTGTTTACGAAATGTCAAACGTGTTTACATTCGTGTTTTTGGGCCCGAAAAAGTAGAAATCGAAGAGGTAATTTGATTTCTGAATATTTTTTTCCGTTTTTTGTTAGCTTTTGTTGCTCTGCTTGTATTATAAACCCTTCTGCAAACAGTGTTTACGCTCGGGTTTACGTCGTACGCGGACGTATTAACCCCTTTGATTGCTTTTACGGTCCGTTTCAGGCTTCATGTGGCCCCTATAGCTCAGGGAGGGATCAGAGGCATCAGCGCAATCGGAAAACCTAAAAAGCAAACCGGCAAGCAAAAGTCCGGCTGATGGTCCAGGTCGGGTCTGGCACCTCTGTCTCTCTCTCTCGTTGCCTCTCGGCCTTGTGCTGTGGCTCGGGAGCTAAACGGATCCGGAGGCACCAGCAGCAGCAGCAGCAAGCTGGAAGAAGGTTATCGTTGGTTGTTGATTGCGTGACCATCAAAAAATGACCGTCTACGGGTCGTCGGCAGGTAGCGCCCCAGTGCTTGTTGACCGGTTGGTATTGTTGTTTATTGTTGGGGTTCTCTCGATGGTGATGGTAGTAACATCATATTACCGTTTGGTTGCCGTGGCTCTTACACGATCACAAATCACAACAAACGGACACGGTGGCGGCGGCAGTAACCTGCGCACACGCGCGCCTTCGGTATACTATACATATATATGTACATCACACGCACTAAATCGCAATATTACGGGCACAGCGGTTCGGCTGGGCTGGCAGGCTGACTGATGGGGTTAGGTGGTTGGGTACAAGGATACCAGCGGCGCATGGAAACAGCGATTCACTGAACACACAACACAACAGCACATTTATTAAGCAAATTTTCGGCCACTGACTACGACGACGACGACGACGACGAGCGCGACAGACGGCGAGGGACCGCAGCAGAGCGTGTGCCACAAGAGGGTACGGGGTTCGACACGGCAGTGGGAAAGAGGAGGCAACGCTAGTGGGACAGAAAAAGACCGACCGACCGAGTGTGTGTGTGTGTGTTTGTGTAAGAAAAAAGAAAAGACGATTCAACACGTAACGCCTGCCTGAAACGTCCTGTGGGTCGGTGAAGGAGAACGTTTACATCGAATTCTCTCGCATTCCATCTGTTCCGCTCTCTCTCTGTCTCTCGCTCCCTCTCTCTCTCTCTCTCTAGCGCACGCAAATGCACTTCGGCCTCGGTTGCCTGCCTCTGTCTCGCAGGTGGGCGGCTTTACCCTCGCCGTAGCAGCAGCAGTGTCTAATTGACAAGTCCTATGGCGTCCAACGGGCAAGAAGAAGAAGAAGAAAAGGCACCAAGTGGTGTGTAGCGCACTCAGTGTATATGCACACACCACATTACACTATATTAGTACCTGTCTCTTTTTCCCGTTTTGGTGTGTGGGGGGGTTAAGGAAACTGGTTCGCGGGTCGATCGGACGCACAATCACGGATCACGGTATACGGAGAGACGATAGAAACACCTCACAGAGAGACGAGAAACACAAACGCTCCGATGGGTTGGGAAAAAAAAAGTGCTACGAACCCTCCCCGGGCTTCAGCCTTTCTCCGGAACGGCCAGCAAGGACGGCAGGACGAGCAGACAGACAGACAGACGGACGGAAAAAGCAAAGTTGACAGACTGTTTGCGGTGCCGCGTTGCGCCGCGAACAGCACAAAAAAAAGCTAACTAACTAAAGAAGGAAGCGGGGACAGATAGCGAGAGCGGCCGCCGCGGTGGCAACGGCCTCAATTGGAGCGGGCGAATGCACAAACACCGACGAGCGACACACATTCTTTCACACACAATTATTCACCAGAGAGAACCAGAGTTCCGCGGGATTTCTCGGTTCAGTTCGCGGCACATTTTACAAGCTCCACGCGGCGGCGGCGACGGCGGGGCCATAACTACGGAATATTTGTGGAAGCATGTGTTTTGCCGCCGCTATATTCCGCTCTCTCGCGAAGGCCGATTTTTTTTTTCTGTTGTTTTCTTCTATTTTCCAGAAAAAAGGTCCACCGCCGAACACGATTGAAGTTTACACGAAAAAAGCCGATTGAAAGCGGTGATCCGAGCGCGCCGGACGGAACAGATTTTCGAGCTCCGACCGACGGACCTGACCCGCGAACCTGACTTCGCCTTTCCGAACCTGTCTTTCGGTGGAACTCCAATGCTCAGCAGATTGGTTGCACTTTTTCTCCGCTAGATGGCACTCTTTTCACACCAAACCAAAGCTCGGGTCGCGGTCGGCGGCCAGAGCGAAGAAGCTTTCGAGCAAAAGCTCGAGCTTTTTGCTCTTGCGAAAGCGTTTCGGCTCGGAACTTGTGAAGATGTTTACCTTTACTAGATTGTTCAAAAAGTTTTTTGTATCGATAAGAAGGACACAGTTTTATCTTCTCTAGCGCCTAGCGCCACCATTTATTATTCAGTACGGCTTTCCTGAACATCAACACACTTGTTTCAAGGAGACTTTAATTCATAAATTCCATCCCTGAAGTGAAAAACTGGAACGCCTTCAAAATACGCCTCCGCAGCTATCGTGACGTCATCGTTTCATGAAAAACGCTTTCCACGCATGATTTTTTTAGGTTTGAAAACAGATGGAAGTCGTCAGTCGGGGCCAAATCTAGTAAATACGGTATGGATACTCCAACAATTCGAAGTTTAATTAATGGATTTCCCAATGAACCCATTTTGCTAAGAGAATTCTGTAACCCAAAACTTCAGTCAAAATATTGGTTATACTGTTCAATGAGATGGCTCTAGGTTTTATACTAAATCTCGTTAGGTGATTAAATGACTTTCCAATACGATGTTCGGTATTTTTTACGATTTCTTAGGTGTTGTGTCTGTTTTTTACGTTTTTGACATGGATCCTGATTGAAGGCTACTGCGCGACCACGTTTAAACTCAGAAACGCTCTGTTGGATTTAGTTACTCGGAGACCGCACCGCACGAGTGTATTTTTAATTCGCCTTTTATTACGCACTTAGTATTTGCGAACTTAGTATCACGAAGGAATAATACGAGCGAGTTAGCGTCCTTTTTGCCAGTCATCTCTCTTTGCTCTTCTCTAGCGCTGCCCTCTCACTCTCGCCTGACACTCGGTCACGGACGATCGGTGACCCTTTCCTTGCGTCTCTTCAGCGCCCTCTGTCCTTTAGAGCGGTTATCAAACTTATCGTTTGTCGCTTATAAACTTATCGCTTCTCTGGTACCGGTAAAGACGTACCGCTCTATTAACCAACACTCCTTCCCCTCGTACTTCTTCTCCGGTGCGAGACTAACTGTTGTGTTCGTTTGGCCACGTACCAAATCTACTGCCTTCTTTTCTGTCAACTTGTACTGTTCACTGTGTACTGTGTTTGCACGCTGCTATCAAATTTGTCTATTTCCTGGTTGTTAATGACCTGGAGTGTGAGTAGTGCTGGTTCTGGTTCTTCACTCAACTTTTCTCCCGTTCCCTATCAGCCAACGATGAACCGCCCTGGTGAGGACGCCCGTTGGTTCGAGGTGTGCTGGGAACCTTGTGCCTCTTTTTTTTTAGTATCGAAGGGTACAGCAATCGAAAAGCTGACCCAACCAGCGGATGCGTCCGGCCAGCAGTTCTAGCAGCAGTGCCAGCAGCCCGAATCCGTACGCTCCCAGCAGTACCTGGTACGCCCCGACCAGATGGACATTCGTGAGCGGCCGGGGACCATTGGCGGCGGCGGTGGTGGTACCGGCGCCGGCTCCTTCGGTGAAGAAGTCGTAGTCACCGTAATTGCTCACCCAAAACTGCATCAGCCCGCTCGGCACAATCATGCGGATCTGCCGATCGAAGACGGGCGTCAACATCGACCGCTTGTGGTAGTAGATGGTGACCGGGAACAGGGTGATGGGTTCGCGTGTGATGTGGACCCGGGCCCGGCGGTGGGCGCGCTTGGACCGCCGGTTAAAGTACGCCACCACGTCCACCGGGCACACCACCGCACGGTCGCCATACCGGTCCGCCATTCCCGACACCATGTCCCCGAGCGTGTCTCGGCCCGGCGGTATGAAGCGGGCCCGCCCACGCACTTCCGGTCGGTCGGTGAAGAAGCGCATCGCAATGTTGATCATGTGCAGGTCAAGGGACGACTCGTACACCTGCTCCAGTGTCACCAGCGGTGGATAATGTGCGCTCCGCTGGAGGTACCGATACAGCGAGCCCTGGTAGAGGGCGCGCAGGACCAACGTTGCCCACAGCCACAGCGCGAACAGGGTGCGGCCAAAGTTGCGGCTCGGTACGGCAGCCACCGCGCCACCGTACAGCACGTAAAGTGCGTGTAGCGGTGTCATCCGAACGTCGTCGCTTCCGTACACGAGTCCTCGGACTGACGTGGACGAACGGGCGAGCGCAACGACCAGAGCAGCGGCCACGACCAGACTCCCGGCGAGCGCCAACCAACTGGCGGCCCGAAATGGACGAAACAGCTTCTCGAAGGCAGAGTACGAACGACCCGGGGGCACCGCGAACAGTATCCGCGAGGTGTAGTGGATGGCGCCCGACTGGAGGTACAGGTTACGGGTCGGGTCCACCGCCATACAGGCGATCGCCAGGTCGACCAGCTCGTCCTGCACGAGCTTCATCGTGCCCGTGCTATTTCCCGGCGGACCAATCGTACCCCACTGGACCTGCCCAGGAGACTCGGTAATGTTGACGCGGAACTGTAGACGCTGCGAGAGCACCCGCAGCAGGTCACCCTCGAAACCGCCCAGCTCCAGGTAGCCGTCGACCTTGGGGAGCAGCATCGTGTACGGTTTGACCTCGAACGAACCAACCTGGAGGGTGCAGTTGTGGAAGGTGGCCAGCCGCACCGGGTACAAATCCACCGAGTCCCGGGCCGGGTTCGGTGGCCAGGTCGCCACCAGGTGGGTCCGTGCGATACGGCAGAGCCCCGGCGAGAACGGGTGGTAGGTGTACGCTGCCACCCTGGTGCCCTGGCGCACCAGCACGTTCACGTTGATGATATTGTTCCGGAACAGCTCGGCGAAGATTTGGTCTAGCCGGCCGGCCGCGGGGTCTTCCGCCGTCAGCACGATCAGGTAACGGCCCGATGGGTCGCTTCTCAAGTCCTCCATCATCCTGCCAACAACGGTTCCGACGCCGTCCAGCAGGAGCAGGTTTCGCATCGGCGGCGCAGTACTACCCCGGTAGTCGGCAGTCGTCTCACTCAGGGGCGTACTCAACACTACGGTGAAATCGTCGCCAAGTAAGCCGAGTACGTGGTCGAGAAAGTCGGTGGAGTGCCCGCAAACGTCCAGCCAGCCGCAGTAGATCTGTACCGGATAGAATGGGTGACGAAAGTGATCCCTCAGAACCTGTACCACAACGTGCACTAGCTCGGCAACGGCATCGGCAGGCTCAGCTGGCCGTAGCAGACGCCGAGTCTGCGATGTCCCCGCGGCCAGCAAAGCACAGACCGGTACTAGAGGTAACCACCGTTCCAACTGCATTGCGCAAATAAGCTACCCCGTTTCCAGGATCAACGCTTCGAAGGGCAATTCCCTTCGGCTCATTAGCGACGGCTCATTGTACTGTGGAACACAAAAGGGTACACGGGCCCGGACAATAGAGCCAACAAGCCGCGTTCAGCAGGCGCGCCAAGCAACAGAGATTAACATTACCGCCAGGTCACAGCTGGGAGCGACATCGACATCGATTGGAGATGCTACGTCCAGATCCTACGTCCAGACCGACCACAATCGACGACCGACTGACGTCGTCTGGCGGGTCGTCGCCAACTACGCCCCTACGCCCGAGTCACCCGAGCCAATTACTAACCCCCTTTGCAGGAATGCATCCTGCAACCCATGACCTTGAGGGAGGGTGGCGGGGGGGTGGGGGGGGGGGGAGGTGCTAGTAATCACGCGTCCATTAACTGCATCGATGCATGCAATGCTGACGTCTGCACTTTCTGGGGCGCGCGCGATAGCGATCAGCGATAATGGGTTAATGAAATGGATTGATCGATTTTTTCGAATCCCCTCATCAGGATAACGGATGTGGACGGATGTCGTTCTGCAGTCAGTATCCGGTCGCTATCCTGCCGGCATGCTAGTGTGCCGCTAGATTGACCTACTGGTTGTTGGAACTACTACACTTCTTTTCGAGAATCGTGACTCCGTGTTCCAGTGACTCCAAAGACTGGTCTGACGTCATCAGGTCCAGATGTTAGCGTCCAGAGTACTGTGGCCGCTCGCTCTACTCGGCGCGCTTGCTGAGTCCACGGCACCCGCCGACCTGGCGCTGAGTGCTCGGTGGGCCGCCTGTGCCGGGGACATTATACTCCGGTACGGGCCGCGGGTCAGCCACCAGGTGAATGCGTTCGCGCTCCAGCAGCGCGCACCAGGAGCCCGTTTCCAGCGCGACCTCTTCGATCGCCTGCTGCCCCGGTTGATGCAGCGCACCGGCACCGGCACCGGCTCGTCGTCGTCGCCCTTCACCGTAAACCTGGCACCGTACGAAGCGACCACCGATTACAACTACCGGAACCTGGTGCTGATAGTGCTCGACTCGTTGGCCCAGTTCACGGACGAGTACGTGCCGCGGTTGGCGACGAAGAACGTCGAGTTTTGGGGCTACTTTCTGCTGCTCCTGCCCGCCCCGGCCAACACCCAGCGTGACATCCAGCGGACGCTGCGGGAGCTGTGGAATCTGCGCATTCATAATGTCCTGATTGGGCTGAGTGGATCGGCGGACGCCGGCAGTGCGAGCCGCATCGACCTGTACACCTACCGCCCGTACGGTGCCGATGGGTGCTGCGAGTGCATCCGGCCACGGGTCGTTGACCGGTGCGTGAATGGCCGGCTGCAGCAGCACCGGGAGCAGCAAGCAGGAGCAGCAAACGGCACTGGCCAGGCACTGTACGTTCGGTTTGAGCGTAACTTCTACGGCTGTCCGCTCCGGATCTCGAGCTTCGTGCGCGTCCCGTTCATGCAGTTCGCCGTCGCCGCCGGCGCAGGACGGCCACAACTGTCCGGGATCGAGGGTAAGCTGCTGGAGTTGCTGGCGGTCAAACTCAACTTCACGCCCATCATCGTCCAGCCACCGGATGGGCAGATTTGGGGTCGCATTTACGCCAACGGAACGGCCGACGGTGCCATGAAGCTGCTGCTGGACGGGACGGCGCACCTGACGCTCGGTGGGTACCTGCCGTACCCGGAGCTGCTGTCAAGGACGACGCAATCGCGGAGCTACTACTTCAGCGATATCGTGCTGGCGGTGCGGGAAGCGCTCGCACCGCAGACCGGCGTCGGCCGGTTACTGCAACCGTTCCGTTGGCCCATTTGGCTCCTGGTCGCCGCGGAGCTGCTGCTGGTGGGTGTGTGGTGCTGCTGTGGCCTGCTCCCGTGCCGCCTAGCCCTGGATGTGTGGCGGGCCCTGATCGGAGACTCGCTTCCGGTGCTGCCACGTCGCTCGGTCGCAAGGTTTCTGCTTGTGCTCTGGATCATCCACTCGACGCTGTTGCGCGAGTCCTACAAGGGATCGCTGGTGGGTTACCTGACGGCCGCGACGCCGCTGGACGATATCAGCAGCATCGAGGTGATGCTGGCCGGTGGGTACCGGTTCGCGATGACCGAGTGGCTGTACCACCGGATCTTTGAGGGCTCCGGGACGCACCAGCTGGACGGGACGCACCTGCTGCTGTTCGAGGCATCCGACGGGGAGCGGCTGCTCGAGAGCATCCTGGCGAGCGGTGAGCGGATCGCTGTGGCGTACACGCGCGAAGAGATCATCAAGTTCAACGAGCGGGACCGCTCGGTGGTCAACTTTCGGACGGCGGGCGAGAAGCTGCTGACGTTCCACTTCAGTGCGTACTTCAAGCGCTCCAGCCCGCTGGTGGGCGTGTTCAACTGGTACATTCGCCGCATCCTGGCCACCGGTTTCATGTCCCGCTGGACCGCGGAAAACCTCGATGCGCGCTTCCTGGTGCCGACCCTGGCCGACAGTGGCCAGGCGGAGGTGCTGCAGCTTACGCACCTGAGCAGCAGCTACCTGCTGCTCCTTGCCGGTCTGCTGCTGGCGTGCTGTACCTTTGCCATCGAGCTGCTGATGTTGCGCATTGGCACTAGAAATGGTTAGACAGGAACGTGAAAACAACAGTAGTAGTGTCTCTGTTGGAGGGCTGTAGGAGGATAGGAAGAGGAAGGAACCTGAATTGAAGTTACTCACACGTAAACATGTAGCAGCAGGATAGCAGGGAAGGTGTTTTCACCGTATGTTTGCTCCAATAGTATTTTGGTAAGTCCTTTGGCTGATGATCTATGTTATAGGTATCAATTTACGCACTAATCAAAGCAAAGCAAAGCAAAGCAAAGTGTGTGTGTGTGGAAAAAGAATAACTATTATAATAACTGTAACTCTCATTAACTGGCGCTGGCTTACAGACGCAAGTCACGGGTGTTGCCACTCGCGTTGCAGGTTCGTTCTCAAGACTCAGCAGCTAAGTATCAAAATAAAAACAACTTGTGTGTGTTACCGTAGCAAGTCTCAGAAACTGTTTATTGTCATAGAATAGAGTAATAAAATGGACATAATAAAGTCGGAATACACCCACATTTTCAACTTCGTTTCAAGTTCATAACTGACTAACTAATAACTGACAACATCTTACAACTAGTTAAGTATAAGAACTTCAAATAATTAGCTCTTGTATTGTTGGCTGGATAGAATTATTGCACCTGTTGATTATGGCTTCTTTTAGTTTGTTAATTTCAAACGATAGTCTTTGCGAGCCAGCAAGGCTTAGGACGAGATTTGTTGGTGTTCTCCAGTGTAAATTGAGGATCATTTTGAGAATTGTATTCAGTGTCTTCCTTGTTAAAATGTACGTTGTCTTTTGCCTGGTACTCGTCCTCTTAATCACAGGCGTTCGACATCTTGTGCGCTGTCTTTATGTTCAAACTCTTAACGGCTAGTAAGTTCTCCCATTCTGCTCGCGAAGGCTAACATTTATGCACCCGAGCGGGTCAGAGTTGAAGTTTTGTGCTAGATAAAGCATCTGTATCAACATTTGGGAACAAATTACAACGACCTAATGCTCAGGTGATTCATTTTTTCCCCAGATATAATCATATAAAACTGAAAATGTGCAAATACTAAAGTATTTGCCAACAACTGCCTTTGATCTCGCATTTTCTTTTCGATGCTAGTAACGGTAAGCTTAATTTAATATAAATATTAAATATTTCGTAGCAATCATTTCTTATATACATATTGTGACATGTAGCGAAATTCTTATTAACTTCTGGTAACTGAAACGAGCAAAGCAGAGTGGTGTGCAGATTACTTTGCGTCGTTTGAACGTTACTATCTTTTTTTAAATTGACTTAAAATGTATTTATCATATTTATTTTATTTAAAAAAATGATCCTATGGCTATGCTCCAACTTGGAGCAGATCGTGCGCCACGCACAAGATTCGTCTGGTAACTCCGCAATCGGCCGATAATTCCAGAGCAGAACGTCAAAATGTGTATCCGCGATATTCTTCGTGCTCTCTGGCAGTCGGCACAATTTGAGCATAGCCCACCTCGACCTCAAGCCGCAAAAAGTGCTGCTTTCGTCTCGCCCGAATGATGTACGAAGAAGTCCTTATACTACGCGACCATCGACACTGACTAGAAGGTACTGGAGGTGGAGGTACGAGTAGACGCAGTGTCACGTGCGACGGACATTTGGTCCGTCGGCGTGATGGGCTCGGCGTCATGCTGAAGGGGCCTCGGCTGTTAGTTACAAATCGGTAGAACATTAGAAAAGGGCGCTTCCTACAGCGGTGCTGGCTCGGTATCGGGATACTCTGGACGGGGTTCGATATTTGATGTCGTCGACCGTCGCACGCGCCGGTGCCTATGTTGCCTGAGTGCGCTCGTTATCCCGCTCGTCCCGCCACTTACCCGAACGCGGTCGCGCTCTCCTGTAGCCGCTCTCATGCGCAAATCTAGTGCGGCTACTGGGCGGCGCTCCTGTTCTGGGCTTGATCTGGGTTGGTTGGCACTGGCTGGTGATGCTGTAGCGCAGACGTCCGCCAGCGTACGCAGCATCCACAAGGGGTCCGGGGCGTCGGCCAGCCAAGGGTGCGCCAGGCACTGTTCGACCGTCAGGCGATCGCTGCAAAATAGAACGACAACAATTGAACTGAATTGACACTGAACCCTGCAGGTTGAGCCCCGCTGTGGGCCACCTCACTAACCTTGGCACCCACAGGATGGTGCATCGACGGATGAAGTCGAGCGCCTGCGGTGACATGCGCTGGCGCAGACGGTCGGCGAACGCCATCGCCAGTGTGACGGGATTTTCCGAGGTGTTGGCCAACGTATGTGTGTCGTTTGTTGGAGAGAATGGTAGGTGCCGCATCAGCATAACGAACGCTATCACGCCGACGGACCAAATGTCCGTCGCATATGATACCGCCATTCCTTGCATCACCTCCGGTGCCATGAAGTCAACGTCGATGGTAGTAACCATGGTATCGCGCACTGCAAAGACTTCTTCGTACAGCATTCGCGCGAAGCGAAAGCCGCACAGCTTCACACCCTCTGTGGAGAAAGGCAACCGTTTTTATCAGCACGCCTTCGGGGATGATTCCTGGAATGATTGTTTGAAGACGTACCTCCGAAACGGCCGCCCAACAGCAGCACTTTGGGCGGCCTCAGGTCCAGGTGGGCTATGCCCAAACTGTGCAGACTTCTGAGAGCGCGAAGCAAATCGCGGATACACATTTTCACTTGCTGCTCTGAAATGTTCGGCTGACGGCAGAGCATCTCCTGCAGGCTAATGCCGGGCACACTGGAACAAGATGGCAACGTTGGGGGCCAGTTAGCGTGTGATTTGGGAAAGAAAGACGCCGCTTTCCTTACTATCTCAGGGTGAGTGCCGGAAGGACAGCCGGGTTCGCCTGATACACTGCGCGCAGGTCCACGATGTGCTCCAAGCTGGAGCATAACCATAGGACTGCGATTTCGTTTTCAATATTCCACCAGGCCTGCTCTAGATGTTCACCGTGACGGACGAAGTTCGGAGATTGGTAAGCCAGTGGGTAATCCTTCGTGTACGTGCCGCTGGAAGTCGGAATAGACGGCACGTGTAGAAGCTCAGAAGAAGAACGTTGCTCGATCCCAGCAGATGACCAATATTTAAAAACAAAAGGCACAATATCAGACTGTCTAAAAAGTCATGGACGTTTTTTTCGTGAACTTCAAAATATTATTTAAGATACTTTCAATTGCTCGATTTGCGCCAAATATGCACCATTTTGTTGGAAAAAGCTGTTGCCTCTTTCAAAATACCTTCTTAATGCCTCTCTGTTGCAGAAGGCTTAGTCATTATGGGAGAAAAACTCTAGCAATCCATTTTCACAATCCGTTTTTGATCTCAGGTTACAGCCCAGTCCTGCGAACGGAAGGGTTTGCTCAACCCGTTTTACGACGAGTTTTGTCGAAGCTATTTCCCGTTTTTATACCGATCTTCCAGGCAAGAAGCGGGGAAACTCGAGATCTAATTTTCGGCCACTTAACTAACGACCGCCATGTTCAAAACAGCATTGCACGTGCTCTCGGGGAACGTGCTTTGGAAGGGGGAGATTTATGTAATTGCCCCCCACTGTGTCCGGGAAAGAAGGAGGCACTGAACATCGTCAAGTAAACAAACCACAACATAAAATCACGGGCCGAGAAGTGGCACAGGCAAACAGGGGCTTCAAAAAGGGTAATTATGTTGTGGCCAATTCACCGTGACGCCTCTCCGATGAAACGAATCGAGGAGCGAGGGAGACAGAGATGGATGGAAGGAGAAGGGAAGCCGAAGATGGAGTGTTCGAGCGTGCGTGGAAAAATATCCGGAGATTAGGATGTGCCTTACACGTCGGCTAAATTAGTCGAGTTCAACGGGGCAGTCTCGGCGTTAAGTGTTTAGCTAAACCCGGAGGGGGCCATGGGTGACTGTGGGTCGTCGGCGCGGAAACCCCCCCCACCCCACGGGGGAACGGCAGCAAACAAAAAAGGGCCACTCAATAAATTAGTCACTCGGCGGTTGGTCATAATGTCACACGATTCCGGGGGAACGTTTTCCGGTTGCCTATGTACTTTTTTACGCAATATGCGTAGCGTTGCGTAACGCTTGGCCAGTTGGCGTCTATTTGCGCCCAAAGTCTGTACACAACAAACAAACAACAACAGTTAGTGTCGGACCTTAGACGAGAGCAGTTCCTGCAAATAAAAAGCTCCGGGAAAAATGTGCATCCCCTTCCGTAGATACGGGGAAGAACTATCAGACTTGCGCCCTGAACCGGAGGAACTGATCCTTGTTCAGTGGCTCCAGCGGTTGGATCATTGTATACTGTGCAACCGGACGGTGCATCAAGTGTGTCAACGGTGTGCAGCTTCCAATGACGAACTGGCCGTCTGCCCCGTGCTGCGGGATGCCTTCAATGTAAGGCTTCGGTGATGGCGAAACAGTTACAGTTACGACTAATGTGTTTCCTGTTTTCCACAACAGCGCTCCTGGCATTTCCATTGCATGCAAAATATGCTGCAAGTCGAGAACAATTAAATTTTCTCATCACTCAGCAACATCATCATATTTTGGGTGCTCTGTTTAGGGGTTTTTCTATATGTTCTTGTCTGCACTGCCAAGCACTGCCGTTTCAAAGTGATTTGCATTTGTTTTTTGTTTTCACTGAATTGTTTCCATTCGATTCGATTCGCGGTTACAAACTGTTCGTTGTAAAAATGTTCACAATAAACTGATGTATGCAAATGTTTGTGTATATTCACTGTTGCTTTCACTTTATTTATTTTGATACAGGGATATTGGCTGATCTAGGGTTGGGTTTTGTTTTATTACCATTCTCCAATCGTCAGCATCGGCTAACCAGCGGTCACCGTTTTTATCTAATTTTACATCATGTGATTAGAAATCGTTTAAAAGCTGATACTTTATTCTTTAAAAAATGCTCTCATTGTTTTTTTGTTTGTTCCGAAATTTGTTTGAGTTGCTTCCGTGCAGCTGAACACTAAATTCAGATCTCTACTGGCAAGTACTGCACCGTTCGAAGCACCAGCAATTGACCAGAAACGACCAGAATCGGCCAACGGAAAAGGGTTTTGTGTCCCAGGCGAGGAATTTAAAAGCCAAACAATCAACCGGATTGGACAAAATTAACAACAACTCGCTAAAACATCTCCCAAACAAAGCCATAATTCTTATGAACCCAATATTCAATGGTTGCCTTAAAATCGGCTACTTCCCGAATAACTGGAAAATTGCCAAAATAGTGCCTATTAGAAAACCAGGCAAAGACCCTTCACTTCCAGCCAGTTACCGACCTATTAGCCTGCTCAGTAATATGGGAAAAACCTTCGAAAAAAACATATATAACAGAATCAGAGCTTATACTAACGAGCGAAGCTTTATCCCCTCCGCACAGTTTGGCTTCCAAGCACATCTTTCCACCAACTGCAAAGATTGACAAACAGAATTAAACACGATAGGGTCTACAAACGATCTACAGGCCTAGTCCTTCTATACAGCGAAAAAGCATCCGATTCAATATGTCACCAAGGGTTAATATATAAAATGTAATCTAAGAACTTTCCTCCGATATTAGTTAAAATCGTACAATCCTTCCTGAACGAAAGACAGAGCATAGTAAACATAATCAACGTCCAAGGAACACCCTTTACACCTGTAGCAGGCGTACCACAAGGAAGCGTTATATCACCACTGCTATTCAACATTTATAACTCAGACATCCCTAAGATGAAAACAGTGCAATCAATACCTTTTCGCGGACGATTTTGCTCTATCGGCATCAGGCAAACAACCCAGGAGCATAATCACTTCCCTGAACGATGTTCTGCGTCAGTACAATATGTTTTGTAGTAAATGGAAACTAAGAGTTAACGAATTGAAAACGGAAGCAATATACTTTACACGCAAAAGATGCAGTAGGAAAGCACCATCATCCGGGTCAACCATAAACCAAATTACGGTACCATGGAGCACTAGCGTAAAATACCTCGGCCTACACATAGATAAAAAGTTAACGTTTAAAAAACATATTGAGAGCACAATTTCGCAAAGTCAGAGAAGACACTGAAAACTCTTTACACATTCTTACACAGAAAATCTAAACTGAATATTAAAAACAAACTGCTCATTTTCAAAACCTGCTTCAGACCAATCCTAACCTACGCAGCACCAATTTGGAGCAAGTGTGCAAAAACCCATATGAAGAAGCTGCAAGTCCACCAGAACAAGCTTCTAAAACTAATAATAAATGTACCCCCATGGTGTAGAACAACTAAATTACACGTCAGGACGCAGATAGATCCCCTTATAAAGGGGATAGACCATTTAGAGAATTCACGTCGACAAGATAGTCGAGAAATACTCTAAAAACTGCCGGGCGAGCTCACTTGCATCCCTTAGAACACTACTAACGGCATAAATATTAGCATGTAATTAGATATTAAAGAATTAGCGATGTAAGTTATAATGTAAATTTTTTTTTTATCGTGGGTTTTCAAGTGGTTTTCCCACATTACAGAACATACTAACATACATACATACTAACTAATTAGTACTAACTCACTGCGCCTAAAGCAAAACGACCGAAAATACCAAACAACGAGGAGTGCGAAAGCGAACCCGTTATTACAATGTACTGCTCGGCAGCCGTGCCACGATCACACAAATCTCATAAAATAAATACTACTACTACTAAATACTTAAAGGGTTTTGTGTTCCATCAGGACAACGGAATGTTACGCACGTCTTCGGTGACTCGCCAGAAAGTCCGAGAGCTTGGGTGGGATGTTTTAATGCATCCACCCGTATAGTCCGGACCTTGCACCAAGCGATTGACACCTTTTCCGCGCCTCACAATATTTGACGCAAATCGGTCCATCCAAACATCTTAAATACAGTTTTGAAGCTCACGCAAAAATAATGGATTTCTTTTTCCACAACCTAATATTTTTAAAAAGGCAACCAATTTTCCAAAAAAATGGTGCATATTTGATTGAAAATCTGTTATATATAGTTTTGAAATTCACACAAAAAACATCCATGACGTTACGATATGATGCAGTGAAGCCCTGTCGAAACCTTGACCATAATTATTCACGAGTGAACGTTAAAAAACGGAGAGCGCGGTTAAAAAATGAACCCCATGAGCCTAGTACGTCGGGTGGTGGGAGTGTACGCCGCGCGTCCTTGAGGAGCTGTGTAAATGAATGGTGGGTGTGCGATACTCACACCACCGCACGGGGCCTAGAGACTGTAGAAAGTGAGAGTGTGGCGAACAAGTCAAAAGGAAGCGCGCCGGACGAAGACGCTACAGTTTTTTAGTTGGCGACAGAGTGCGTGCAGTCGACGTCGACCACCGTTGGAAAGCGTAAGCGTTGGTAAGTACTCCGTTTGCTAGTGCGGCAAGTGTTGGTGCTGGTTGCAAATCAGTTGGCCAATCGAGAAGGGTATAGGGCAATCTCAACACGCCACTTTCCAACAGAACAATCCAGAAACCTTCTCAAGTGGACATCCCTATTGCAGGTGACGGAAACGGCCAAGGTTGGATTCGAAGAATTGTTCTGCTGCTCGTGCGTGTGAGTGAGTGTGTGTGTGCGTGCGTACGTGCGGTAAAACATAACGGTCGTTCTCATTGTTCTCTCATCTTCTGTACCTGTCTTCGGTCTAGCAGCCCCCCCCCCCCCCCACGCCGCCGGTCTACCGCCGTCTCTACCGCCATGCACGTGCCGGCAAAAATTGGCGGCGTCCTGTTGCTGTGGCTCCTGCTGGGTCTATGCGCCGAATGCGCCGAAGTTGCGCCGAAACTTTGTGCAGCCGACAAGAATTCCACCGACTGCTGGCTCGTGGCTACACCGGACTACGTGTGGGAGAACAAAACATACGGGGTGAACTGTTCCGGCCACCCGCCGTACGGAGACGAGCCGGCGTGGCAGGCGTTCGGGCGAGTGACGTCGTACGAGCTGGACGGGAGCGAAGCGTACGGGGCCGGGACGGCCCTGAACTTTATCATGTTTCCGGGAAAAGTGACCCGCCTCAGCATGCGCCGATACTGTCTCGAGGCACTGGAGCCGGGCACCTACCGGGCGTTCGTGTTCCTGGCACGCCTCGAGCTCAAGGACAGCCGGGTGGGGGTGGTGCGGCAGAACGCGTTCGGGGGACTGTCGGCACTGACGGAGCTGCAGCTCATCGGCAACGAGTTCGGACCGGATGGCATGCACCCGGATTCCCTGCGCTGGCTGGGCGACCGGCTGCAGCAGTTGGACGTGCGAGGCTGCGCCGGGGTCAACTTCCGGCTTGGACAACTGAAGGCCCTCATCATGGCCCACCTGGGGGACAGTGCGGTCGTCGATCTGACCGAAATGATCCATCCGGTCCCCGAAGGCCTGCATCGTCTGACCGTCGTCAACGTGAGCTCCGAGGTGAGCCCGTCGCTGTTCCTGGGCACGACGGCCGGCGATCACTTCGTTCCCGTCGGCGATCACTTCGTTCCCGTCCGCCTCAACCTGGAGCACGTGGTGGTGGTCGGCTGTTCGCTGCGGTACGTGTACGCAGCGAATCTGCCCTTGCTCAAGCTGCTCAACATATCGGGCAACGGGCTGGTGGATGGCACGATTGCCATGCGCAATCTGCCGATGCTGGAGCGCCTGTTTGCCACCCACAACAAGCTGACCAAGATCACCGCCTACATGTTCGACGTCGGACGGTCTCTCAGTTTCGTGGATCTCAGCGACAACCGCATCGTCTACATAGACGGCTGTGCGTTCGGTCGGAACCATGGAATCATGCGGCTCGTCCTGTCCGGCAACCCGTTGATAGTTGCAGACCCCGAGTTTCGTCTCCCGGCCGCACCGGTGCCGTGCCCCGACCGCAAGGACCACGATGACGACGAATACGATAACGGCTATGACGACGACGAGGCCGAGGAGGATCAGCTTCGTCCGAAGGCTGTGTTGGCCACCACCACCACTGCCAGCAGCGCAAACTTCAGTTCGCGTAGCATGGCTTCGATCTTCGACGATTGGACCGTGCAGGAGGAGTCACCGACGGTCGCTCGTGCTGGCAAAGGTATCGCAGGGAACGAGGTGATGATTATGCTCGGCATCTTTTACTTACTTGTTTAAACCACCACTCCGTTCCGTTGTAACGCTCTTTCGGCGACTTACAGATATTTTTATCGATCGAAAATGTGATTTTGGTTTTTCCTTCTAACACAAGTGGTTACCAATACGGTATACGAGCGAGTAGTAGCTAGACACAAGGGCTGGTTGCTGCTGCTGACCACACAGTAGACCTTAAACATAGTTTATATCTTCAGAATATTTCGAATAACAGGAGCACGTTAGTTTGGTTCGAGAAATAAGAATTAGAAACCGTGAAAGGTTGTGTGTAAAGGTTAAAGGGCGAAAGGGTTAATGAATGGCGGCGGCGGCGGCGGCGGGGGAAGGTCTTAAGAAGAAAGCATATAATAGAGCTGTGAGAAATCCGCTCCTTTTTTCCATTTTTAATAATAATAACATTTTAATGTTACCATTTTCAGCTAACAGTACTCATTGTTGAACGAATTTCTTCTACGCGATATAAAGCGAATAAAATGTAATAAATGTAAAAAAAAGGACAACATTACGGAGTTTACAGACTTTTTTTTAGCAACACCTGTGACTGCGGGATTGATCGCTTTCGCTCTCTCGAGCTTGATATCCGAAACAACAACCAGTGGCAACAGTTGATATAGGACCCCGAAGCCCCATTCTATTGTCTCGCCGCTCCGTACACTAGGTTTCGTGTGTGGTGTGTTCGCAATGATTTTTGCGGATGCGGACGTTGTACATGATACGTTTGTTTTTGTTTTGGACAAACGCTCTCAACGTACCGTAAGACTGCTTGGATCGATGCTTCTCGCAGTGATCCCTAGGCAGTGATTTTTTCGGCCTCATGCCAGGAGTCGATAGTGGTTCCGTTTCCAAAAAGGGCCTGTTTGGGGACCAATACGAACGAGTTTCTACCCATTAAAATGCTTAGTACTCAAGAATATGCAAGGAAAAGGTATTGGAAATTGTTGGCAAAGACCAACTTATTTAGTATCTGAACAGGAAATGATTTGCTTCATTCCAAAATCATTGCAATCTACTGCAGCAATGTGTGTCGAGGTCGTGCATAAGATTTGATACGATGGCGATGGTGATACGATGACCAGTAATGGATGAATGGATGAATGGATGGAATGGAAAATAATCGTAGTTGTTCTTAATAGTGCCGCACAGCAAAATAAACCTTCTGCACTCCGGAGAATGGTCCCTCGCTTCCCTGAAAGTTTCGATGATTTCTTCTGCTGGGTAATTGATGGTACCAGTGTAGCCAAGGATCAGGAAATAGTTGCTGTACAATGCCCTTTTCTAGTGGGCTATGGTAGTGGTAAGTGGTTTTGTGTGCGTTTTCAAAATGTTTTTTAATTGCGTTGCATTTTTCTGAATTTGTTATTAGTATGTTGTTTTTGACCTTCAGGGCTGGAAGGGGTGTGTGTTTTTTCTTGATAATCCGTACGAATTTCCAGATTCTATTGTTGTTTGTTTCAGAGTTAATTTGTAGTAGATTCCTAGACCATGCCTTATTTCTTTCTTTGGATACTTCCGTCTCGATGTACGATTTCAGGAAATAGTATGTGCATCTGTATTCCATGTTACTACGATGCCTTTGCCATATCTTCCTATACTTGTTACGAATCTTAGTAAGTTGGAGAATGGACTCTGGGAGGATTATATTGAAGCTGTCTGGAACTTTCGTTGGGGCACAGTTTTCGTGAGCTCTCAAGGTGGTGGATGTAAGGTTTTCGATCATTTGATCGATCTCGTAGGTGTTAGTTACGTTCGATGGATTGAAGTTTGTTAGATCGAGCGAGCCTTTAATGTAGTTCCGAAAACTGGTCCAGTCTGCATTACATTATCGTAAATTTGTCTTGGATTTTTATAGTTGACATTGGTATGTTTGAATTCAAAAATTACTGGCAGGTGGTCGGAGGATAATTCTGTTACGGTTGTCAATTCAGATAGGTCTAGTCTATTATTTGTAATGGTAAGGTCAAGTGTGGAAGGATTTCTCGACGCTTGTGTTGGTATGTAGGGAGTGGGAGTACTAGGGTGGTGACTGGTGAAGAGCCCTTCTGGCCCTTCTTCATATAATGTTTTTCCAACTGTGTTTGTACTCTATGTTTAGCATTAAGATCGCCACAAATCACGAAGGGGTCTGATCTTGCAGTAATTTTAATTATATCTCTTTTGAATAGATCTTTCTTTGTGTTTCTACCTGGGTGGTATGCCGCTACTAACGTGAAAAAGTTCTTTTCAGTGAAAATTTTTAGTCCTACAGTTTCTATAATCGATCTTAACAACTTATGTTTAATGCCATTTCTTATCAATATTAGTACTCCTCCTTTAGCATGTGTTACTCTATCTATCCTATATGTGACATATTCTGGAATCGAAAACGTTTGTTCAGGCTTCAGAAATGTCTCTGTAATAGCCATACAATCTATCTTACAATAACTTAAGAAATAGGTTAGTTCTAGTTTTTTAGTTAAAATGCCATTGGCATTCCAGTATGCAATTTTGGGTGTTATGTTTTTGGGTTCACGGCGAAGGCGAGCAGTATTTTGTAACAATATCAATGATCGTCATGATCTGATCTTGTTTGGATTTGCAGTGTTGCAGTCTATCCAGTTCGTTCGTTCGGAGCCCATTTTCGCTTCGCTAAGCGGTGCAGCATAAGAACCCAGTATGCTCTTGTAAACGGTAATTTATTGTCTTCGGTCGCATCAACTGCCTAAAACTGCATCCAGATGGATCCTAGCTTACGGTGAACGACCTCGATCTAGGAGCCAGTGGAACCGGCATCCTCGCTCTCTTCGCTTTTCCCACTTTTAGTTTCATCCCGTGGCTGAGCCTCAAAATGCCAAATGTCGTCAAAAAAGGCGTCAAAACGCGCCCGGCTAGCTCTGCGGGAGTCGCTTTCTAATCGTTTCTAGCAAACGGTTTGATTTTCGAGAGCATTTTCCCTTCGCAGCAAGTACACAGCAGAGCAATAATAATAAAATGAGAAAAAGCCCCATAAAGTTATGAGTTTCCCCGGAAACCCTCGCTAGCAATCGACCGAAAGCTAAATAATTTATGAGAAAATATTTTTCCATTCCCCACAACAAGTTCCATCAAGGCGTTAGTTGTGTAACACTTCTTTAACATTAAAGTCTGTCTTTAACAAAAGTGTATGCAATTTTCCGTCGGTTTTACTCCTCTTTTCAATCTCTTTTGATGCATATTTTCGCATTGCTCAACCGTTTGCTGAACCGTTTTTCATATTGCAACGGCACTCGACTGGTAAGGAATCAACCGTAAGGACTCAACCGTAAGGAATTTTACTATGTATGTGCTGGCAAACAATTGTGCAACTTGACCGGTTGACGGTATTGAGCAAGGAACGGCTCCACCGGGTAATTCGGTCGCAGCTGCCTACAACTACGCCTTGCACGGCGAAACTATGCTTTCGTCAAGGCTCTACTTCCTTGTAGAGCCGTAGACCAAGGTAGTGAGGTAATTGCGCAATCAGAACACTAGAAAAATTGAATCAACTAAAACTAGCAAATTAAAGATTGATGCGGAATTAAAATGTCGTTGTGCTTAAGTTTAGTTTACTTCGACGTACGCAATCACAGTTTTACGTATATGTTTACAGCCCTGGCCCCATTCACGATCGTTCTTTATCCGTCACAAAAGACGCCAACAGACACAGACTCAGCTGAAGAAAAAAAAACGGTTAAACCCGAGGTGGAGGCGTCGTCGTATGCCCTTTATGTACAAGCCAGAACAATGCTGCTCAAGTGTCACATTTTTCTCCCTTCGGAACAAGTGTGTGTAAGCTGCAAGACTTGCGGTGTCGCAAGTCTTACCATTTAAGGCAATCTCTGTATCGTGACGCCAGGCCCCTCCAGCATCTTCTAATTATAAACCCACGCTCACGATACGCATACAACTGTGGCTCCGGCTCACTGTACCACTTTTGGGTGTGTGTGTGTGCATTAGAAAATATAAAAAACTTATTACCAAAGTGGTGGAGTCTTTAACTTAAAATGGATTAAAAATTTGAAAAGCTCATTTCCACCTTCAATGAAAATGTGCAGAAAGCAGAATGTATTTGGAGTTCGAAAAACCCACATTCTTCCGAATCCAAACACAATATGGATCACCGGAGGACCGTCGACAAGTAATGTTCATCGCCTGTTGGTATTCGTCGTGGGCGTGGGTGAAATCTCCTCCCACATGAAGGGACCACTCCTGTCGCGCGATCGCACACATTCGCAGTGCGTAATACGAGGGTCGCCAAGAATACTAGAGGGGCCACCGAACTTTGTGTTTGTTTGGAAAAATTACCCATCAACCAGAATGCGGTCAGTCTCGGTTTGGCTTTCAGTGCGGGTTGATATGCCGCGATCGTGATCGTAAGAAAGGCGATAGTGGAAGCATTCAACAAGTGCCCGACGAAAGTGAATGAAAATTGCTCAAAAGCCCTCAAAACCCTAAGAAAAGAACGGTGTTGTGCAACAGTTGTCTATTAGTTTTTGAATTTTATTATCTTTTGGGTTGAAACCCCGAAGGGTTAAAAACTATAGTTTGCGTAGAATTTAATTATATTTATTGGTGTTCCACCTGGTATGATGTCACCAAACGTGATGTTGCGTTCTGATTTTGGGACTTTCTTCTTTCCTGCGAAAGTGCGAATCGTGCGAAGTTCAATAAGTGCGCGACTCTGAGTGCTCGACCCTCCAAAAACAGATATTGTGCCACAGTTCTCTATTAGTTTTTGAATTTTATTATCCTTTCGGTTGAAACCCCTAAGGGTTAAAAACTATAGTTTGCGTAGAATTTAATTATTTTTAATAGTGTTTCGCCATGTTCATTTTCGCTAGAGGTTCATCCCATTTTGTTCGTGCTCAGTACGTACCGATTATGTATCGATATTTGATCTAAGCTTTTTGATAAAGATTTACGAATGTGAGGCAAGGCGTCTTGATTCGTTTCGTTCTGTACTCTCTAGAGGAGGACGTCGTTCCGTTTGACGAACGACGCTCCTCCCTTCTCGAAAACGGATGTTCCACCCGGAATGATGTCACCAAACGTGATGTCGCGCTCTCGTGTTCTGGGACTTTTTTCTTTCCTCCAAGTGTAGCTTATGTAAAGTAAATTATGTGTTTTTTTAAGATCTGTGCCCCACCCTGACTGTGAGAGTACCTCTTCTGCTCATCATGGCCCGGTACCATCGTGTTCTGATGCATGTATGTGATACGACATAGATTGTGCCTACTGGAGTATGAGATTGGCTGAAGCAATCTGTTTAGTTTCTACATATACTTTACGCTACGTTCGTTAGACTGTTAGGACTGTTTTTGGCTCTGGTTAAAAATATAAATATGCAAATTTGAAAAGCATGTTTAAAATTCGTGTGCAGCTATTTTGTAAACCTTCGATCGAAAATGTCTGCAATTTGACTCAGCATCAGCAATACATACATTTTCATCCATTTATCCCTAACTTTACGAACGATTGTCAAGTTATTGTGCTTGTTGTGCTTATTGTGCACCCAAGGACCCTGAATCGGATGCAGGTGATGGTGACAGCCGTTTGCCATGTTCGGGAGCAACTTCGTGAGCTCCAAGAGTCGCTGTATTTGACCATAACAAGGTAAGTAATCATACTGGCACATTTTTTCCGCTTTTGTTAGCTATGTTTTCGAGATGTGTGTTTGAAAGTTAGTCGCCAGTTTTTAAGGACTAACCCTAGGTATTTTACTGATTGGTTCTATGAGATTTCAATGTTCCTTATTTTGGCATAACGGTTGAGTTTGTTTGTGATTAGGGGATTTCCCTTCGGCGCTGATAGCAATCATCATCAGCGTAGCTATACTGGGTGCAGTTTCGGTCATGGCCGGGATGGGCCGAGACGTAGATGGTGAACAGGGTTGGGCGATCTAACCTTGCCGAACCGATACCTCGAGGGACTCCGGCAGCTGGTTCGAATACTGTGTGCATTACCGATGTGTACGTTGAGAGAGAAAAGATTGTATCTATGATAGGCTTGGGGCCCAGATTCATTTATATACTAGACCTACAGGGTGTTCATCACGAGCCAACTATTTAAATGTTCAATAACTCCGCTATTTGTAAGTCGATTTTGACACATGAACAAGATTTATATGGGGTATAGAATGCCGTTTATTAACAATATACCCGCAGCATACAATATCAATCAAATGACCGCCTCCATTAGACACACAAAAGGCGGCCTTTTTTGGGCATTTTTCATTGTATTTGACAACATTTCGGTAATAGACAACGTAACAGCAGCAGCTTCCGCTGTGATGTTAGCTTTCAGTTCTTCAATGTTCTTCGGTTGGCTCTGGCATACACCTTACTCTACGAATAATCCCACCGGAAAGATGTCAGAAGAAATTCGGCAGTTTTCGTACAGTTTTCGCAGCTTAACGATTATTTTCAATGTAGAGCGCTACAATTTCAGTCCTCTGTTTTACCGTAAATTGATCTGATGACTAAAACGGCATAGCCTGTAGTTTCAGAATCTGGCTACTCCACTTACATCCACTTACAAGTGGCGAAGTCATTCCACATTTAAATAGTTGGATCGTGATGGAACACCCTGTAGTCCGGCTGATTTTTTGTTGTTCCTGCTTGCACGGATGTTTCTGATCAGTGGAAAAGGCCTAGCCTCTTGAATCTTTGGTCTCTGAAGATGCACACACTCGCAGACTGGATGCTCTCTTTTTATCGCTTTTATCGCTCCACAGCGTTTATTTGTTCTAAGCATTAGGTCCTCCAATTAATTATTGCGGTTTTACAATGGCTGGCATTGCTCACTAAATGTCATAATTTGATTTAATGAAATATGTGTTTGACAACTACTGTCATTACGTATCTAACGCAGTGTAGGTTTTTGTTTTGATTAACAACAACGCGTGTAAACAACATCTTTTTCAAGCGTCTGAAAATGCCGAGGTTTGTTCCTGGAAAAGTGTTTTTTCCCTGGGAGTAATTCTTCATTACTTCGGTTGCGGTGAGGTGCAGTTTTTTTTACATTTTTGGTGATGAAGAACGGTGGCAGCATTGCTCGATCAGGATGACGCATGTCAGACGCAACAAGAGCTTGCAGAAACGTTAGGAGTTTTTTTTTTTTTTTTTTAAATCTTAGAAGAACGGACTGGGCCGTATTTATTAAATTTAATTAATAGTTATCTTAATCTAACTTAACAAGGTTATCTTAATCACTATGTGGCATTTCCTCCACTACAGAGTGGCCTTATCCCGGGCTAACTCGGCTGTATGATGATGAACGTAATACACCACGTGTGTCAGTTCATGTTGTAAGTATTATTGCCGTTGCCGAATGTGGATGTGTTTACTACTAATAGGTGAAGTTCCGTGAGACCCATAGCTGATTGTGTATGATGGTGGCCGATAGCTGTATATTGTTCCGGGGGTTGCCGGTGTTTGTGGTTTCTTCAGTGGCTATTGATGGCGATTCTATTGGTAGTGATTTCCGTGGCTATTGATGGCGTTTCTATTGATGGTGGCTTCAATGGTTATTGGAACTATTGGAAGAAACTAGACATGAAGATTGTGTTTTCATGAATCTGTTTATGGCACTCTCTGTGGGTGGCCATCGTTGGTTTTCCAAACGTTAGGAGTTGATCACAAGACAATTCCCAAGCGCCAGCCGACGCCTAGAAGATGGGAGAAAGTAGTAGCTACTAATGGAAAATACTTTCCTCCCTTACTAGTCATATATTTTGTTGTGGTTGTTAGGGTAAACGAATGTCGAAACGAAAACGGAACAGGAATTAATTGGAGGCCCTAATATGAAGACAATTTGTCTTGCTGTCGCAATTTGAAAAAACCAAAGAAACTCGGGTCATAAAGGGTTGTTAGTCATCGTCATTGCGACAGGCTGTAATGGTGGTGGAGCCATAGCCTAGCTTGTGTTGGCTTTCCAGGACGTGAAGGTGGGGGGGGGGGGGGTGGTTATGCGCTGCGTAGTAAAAAGTGAAATCTTTCAACCTCGGCGGGCTCGCCGCCGCGCCGGGGTTTGAGTCGGAGAAATCTTCTTACCTGGACTGGGACTTGCGAATTAATATTCATGCGCGCGCTTTCCGATTTGTTTCGATTTATTCGTTTTTAAAATTGGAACGATTTATGATGGCCACGTCCCGGATGACGACCTTGGTCCTCTCGGCAAGGAATGAAAATTGTAAACCATCTCCCACACCCGCAACCGCAACCACCCCGGCCCCGACTCCACCGACTCCGAATTGGGTATCATAAAGCCGTTTTTTTTTTCAATTATCCTGCGTCGTGTTCGTGTCCCGGATTCCCCATCCCGACCTCATCCCGGATCCGACCTCAATTGCTACCAATCGAGTCTGGCCCCCCGGGGTGGTGGCGTCGCATGTTGATAGGACGGGTTGATGGGTTGATTGGGCGGGGGGGGGGGGGAGAGCTTGCTCATCAGTTGGCCTCCTGCTGCTGCTGCTGCTGCTGCTGGCTGCTCCGGACTCGGAACCGAATCCAGAAACCTTTCTCAGCGGACGGCCCCAGCGAGCTGACCTTCATCCGTATCGGGTGCTGCGTTTGCGGGCCCATCTCCAGGTGGAAGGTGGAGAGGAGGTAATAAAAGACGGCCTTCGTTTCCATGAGGGCAAAGCGTGACCCGATGCAGTTCCGTGGCCCCAGCCCGAACGCGAGCATCGTCGTGGGATCGACCGCACCGGCAGCGAAGCGCTCCGGGTAGAAGCGGTCCGGCTCGGGAAACAGTTCCGGATCGCGCATGATCGCCCACGCCGGAATCCACAGACCGTCGCCCTTCCGCAGCTGCACCGTGTTGCCGTCGTAGTCCCGCAGCTCGTACGGCTTGGTGCAAAGGCGATCGAGGAACGGGGCGGGCGTCCACTTGCGGAGCGTTTCCTGGGCGACCATGTCGAGGTACGCCATCGATTGCATCGTTTCGTACGTGAACGGTCGCCCGCCCAGGTTGGTGCGCACCTCGTCGATCTCGTCCCGAAGCTTCCGTTGCACGTCCGGATTGACGGCCAGCTCGTGGGCCATGAACGCGGACAGCGTCGACACGGTGTCGTACCCGCCGAAGAAGAACACCGTGCACTGTGCCACCATATCGTCGTCGGTCCAGTCTGAGAGAGAGAGCGCGATCATCAAGAAGTCGAAGAATTTCGCCCCCCAGAAATTGCTGGATTGCACTTACCCATCGTGCGCTTCGGGTGCCCCGACTGGCCATCATCCTCGACGACGTTCTCATTCTCGTCGAACTTTAGCTCCTGTTTGCGGGCCGCCATCAGCAGGTTGATCATGTCCGGCCGGACGATACGCTGCTGTTCGCGCTGCGCGATCGTATCGCGGACGACGTGCCGGAAGAAGCGCGTCATACGCTCGCTGAATAGGCGCAACCGGAGCAGGCGCATCAGCCGGGGGAACGAGCTGAACGCGAGGAACTTGATGCCCTGCCAGCCGTCCAGGTTGGTCAGCTCCTTGCCGAGCGTGTAGAACGCGTTCGTCCGGTCGCGGAACGAGTTGATCTCGATGCCGAACGCGCACGTCGCCAGGATGTCGTTACCGAACCGCCGGAACAGCTCCTTCATCTCCAGGTCCGACCGGCCGTCGGTGCCCGTCTCGGCGCGGATCGTCTGGACGGCCGCCTCGCAGTACGCCGTCACGAGGCCGAACATCTGGCGCATCTTGGCGCCGGTGAACGCCGGACTCAGCACGGCCCGCATGTTCCGCCAGCGGGTGTCCCGCATCGCGAACAGCGCCCGGCCGAACAGTGGATCGTGGTTCTCGTCCAGCTCGATCCGGTGGTTGAGGAAGTGGTCAAAGTCTTTGATGCAGATCTGCTTCACCAGCTCCAGGTCACGGATCACGTAGATCGGCGACAGGAAGTCGTAGTAGCCGAAGAACCGGTGCCGCCGGAACCGCTGGTACATGTCGGACAGCACGTCGGCCACGTGGCGCCGGCGCAACACGAAGTCGGCCCCGTTCCCGAGCACCGACGTGGGCCGGACGTGGGCAACGCCACGCTCGGCAAAGTAGCGCTGGGCGCGCACCACGTAGTAGTAGTAGAGCAGGGCTAGCGACCCGACCAGCAGGAGGCCCTCGAACGAGAGCAGGCCGGCCACCAGCGAGTGGCCCACCGTAAGGAGTGCCATCAGGTCGGAGAGCGGTCTTGGGGTTCTCTGGAATCTCGGGAATACTTGCTCTTCTAGTAACTCTGCTTGATAGTTCTTTCTCTCTATCTCCGATCTGCGATGTCCGTCACGGTTGACGCTGGGCACGGAACTGAACTGGCTTGGCGATGCGCACACGCCCAAGATACCTCTCTCCGGGTCGGGCGGGCGGTCGGGTGGTCGGGCGGGCGGGGAACAAATATTTGAATTGATATCAATTTGAAGAGACTATTAGCGCGGGTGCTCTCGTGCGCGCGCGCGCCTTTCTGTTTCTTGCCATGTCACGGTCAGGGTGCCGGCCACCCCCCCCCCTCCCCCTCCCCACCACCCGCCACGGGTGGAGTCAAGTGGATGCGATGCTCGCTGCTCGATGCTCGGCGGACGGCGAATCAATGTCTCTATCACATTAGGTTGGTCGAAAACGGAAGCCGCGCTTTAGCCTTGGTTTTTAAGGATTTGGTTTTCCCATTTTTTTGCGTCAAATATGCGCCCCGTTTTTGATGGCTATTTTGTGAACCCAATGGTTCATAATGTCTTGGTCCTAATTAGGGGAGAAGAACTGTAGTAATCCAGTTTGCTCAACGCGATGCTCAGTAGAACCTTTCATGGCACCAACCGAGAAAATGATTTTTTTTTTATTTTTGGTCAACCCAATCACAAGTGCGCCGTGTGCTTCCGCGTTGGAGCGCCTGCCGCCGAAACGGTTGCAGGGAGGAGCTGCACCACCAGACACACACCACCGTCTGCGGCAAGCAAACAGACTGGAGACAATTCACGGAGATAACTACTGATTGCTGCCGGGCCGGCAACGATAGGAACCCCATCCCAATATGCCCCAGCTGTTTAACCCCCCTTTGTGGACACATTTTTGTTTTTCGGTACCGTCTATTAAATAAATGAAGCAATCTCGTCAAAACAATCTGTGGACGCGTCTGTTTTGGGAACCTTTGCCGTGATAAGTGATTCTTCTTCCTTCCTTCTCCGGCAACTAGCGGCGGCCCCGAGCGATAATGTGCATCTTCTGGTGCTCTTCTGTAACATTGTGCTTCTTGTGGGTGGGTTTTGTGAGCGACCGTCGCGCCCAGGTCAGAAACCAGCCACCGAATCGTACCGGTTTCCCCAACTTGCCCCACCCCAAAAGCGAACACCCCAACTTGCCAGCGAGACGTGCCACTACACGGCGAGGGGTATTGTGGTGACTGCAACATACATTTCCGTAACATCCTAGAGACAAAGCATTATGGGGGATATGACGTACGAATTTAATCATTTCGTTTGTCTTTCATAATGCTTTGTTGCTGGGAATGTCCTGCCAGAAATCGGAATTCAGACCGAGATAAGATTCACGCGTTTGCGGGGAGGATATGCCCGTCCCTTACACAAACAAATCTAATGACCGAAAAATTAAATAATAGGCAAATGGCGAGCATATAAAACTCTATTCGAACAACATATTTGAACATTTCATAGGCTGTTATTTCGATTATTTTTAACAAGTAAGAAAAAGGGAAGTGACCTTAATACATAAGAGATATTCGTAAATTGATTCAGGCCCACTGTTTCCTTGCATCCTAGAGATAAAATATTATGGGTGGTGTAACGTACTTAATAACGCATTTCGTTTTATCACTCGTAATATTTTAATTCTGGGAACGCACCAATATCAGTGGAAGGAAAACCCTTCATCAAAAACAAAACTAATGACTAAGCATTAAATCATTGGCAAATGGGAAGCATAAAACACTATTCGTGTAACTATTTGAGCATACCTTGGGTCGTTATTTCGACATTTTTAACTTATGGAATAAAAAAAGACAGTTAAGTGAACAAAATACAAGATAATCGTAAATTGATTCGGGCGCACAGCTTCCTTGCATACCAGAGATAAAATATTACGGCTGTTGTCACGTACCTAATATAGCATTTCGTGGAATAGTCGTAATGCTTTGTTTCTGGGAATGTCCTGTCAGAAATCGGAATTCAGACCGAGATAAGATTCACGCGTTTGCGGGGAGGTTATGCCGGTCCCTTACACAAACAAATCTAATGACCGAAAAATTAAGTAATAGGCAAATGGCGAGCATATAAAACTCTATTCGAAAAACAAAACTAATGACTAAGCATTAAATCTTTGGCAAATGGGAAGCATAAAACACTATTCGTGTAACTATTTGAGCATACCTTGGATCGTTATTTCGGCACTTCAAACTCGTGAAATTAAACAAACAGTGAAAGAAATAATAGTGTTTTTTGATGACTGCATCATACATTTCCGTAACATCCTAGAGACAAAGCATTATGGTGGATATCACGTACGAATTTAATCATTTCGTGTGTCTGTCATAATGCTTTGATTCTGGGAATGTCCTGCTAGAAATCGGAATTCAGACCGAGATAAGATTCACGCGTTTGCGGGGAGGATATGCCCGTCCCTTCCACAAACAAATCTAATGACCGAAAAATTAATTAATAGGCAAATGGCTAGCATATAAAACTCCATTCGAACAACATATTTGAACATTTCATATGCTGTTATTTCGATTATTTTTAACAAGTAAGAAAAAGTGAAGTGAACTTAATACATAAGAGATATTCGTAAATTGATTCAGGCGCACTGTTCTCTTGCATCCAAGGGATAAAATATTACGGCTGTTGTCACGTACCTAATATAGCATTTCGTGGAATGGTCGTAATATTTTAATTCTGGGAATGCACCAAAATCTGTGCTTCGTCCGCTCCCTACTTTAGAAAGGGGGGCCAGCATACATCTTGGTAAGTTTCAGCAAAACCGCGGATAGTTTTCAAGCAATTTGAACCATATTCAACTGGTGCGAGTTTTGAGACGTGGCGACGCACGCCGGGAACAGCTAGAATGCAAATCATTTGCAAAACACTAACTAATATTTTTTTGTAAAACACTATTCGCGAAGCATATGTAGACGTATCGGGGACCGTTACTTCAACACTTTTGTTTCGTAAAATGAACTAACAGTGAGGGGGGCTGAATTATGGTTATTTTGGTATGAATCTAACACACCCTTAGCCTTACATCTTAGAGATTTTCGAGTAAAACGCGTCGATATGGACCGATATGGACATCACATAAGCCCCTATGCTGAAGGAAGAAAGAGAGAACATTTAAAAGGAAAGCACCAAACCGGTTTGGCTTCCCCTGCGCGACCGATGGGGATTCCTCACGATCCTCCGGAATTTCGGTGGATCTCGTCGGCAGCCCGAAGCGATGGCTATCGCGATCGCCGCTGTACATAGCTGCACAACACCAACACAAACCAAAGATGCAACCAAGAAATTGCAGCTGCAGTGCAGTACGATGAGATCACCGAGCACCATTTGGGGTTTAGTTCTCAACCAACAGCCGAAAGGCTAACTTGCAAATTCAGTTGCGCTTCGACAGCCAACTATGATAACTTGGTGCAGAAAGTGGAGGATAGGATTCAGAATGAAGTGAAGGTGAATGTGAAGGATTAGGATAGGACGCGCAGAAAGTGAAGGATTACAAAAAGTGAAACAGTGGTGGGACTGTTCATGGAGTGTGTTACTTCCATTGGACTGATGTACGTAGTGTTGTACCGTGTGCGCTTTTATAGTGTTCTTTGAAAGTGGTTCCTTTTTTTCGTTGTAGCAAAGAGAGTCCGCCATTGTCTTACTACAAAGGTAGGATGGTTTTTGTCTTTTTTTCATCATTTCATAAGAGTTTACAGAATTTTGTTTTGTTATTCATGAATTGTTGTTCGTGGTCATAAGGTATTCTTAAACATATCTTGGGTCGTTATTTCGACATATTTAACTCGTGAAATTAAACAAACAGTAAAATGAACCAAGTAAAAGTGTTTTTTGATGACTCAAACAAATAAATAGTCCTATCGCAGCACGAACTTGTTTACTGCTGAACTCAGAAAAACTATGAGTCGTAAATCGCAATGGGTTTTGAATTATGATAATACTTATTTCAACTGATAATTGTAATATTTTAATTCTGGGAATGCATCAAACACTGTGCTTCGAACAAACAGTCCTATTCGGGCAACATATTTGAACTTACCTTGGGTCGTTATTTCGACATTTTTAACTTATGAAATAAAAAAGACAGTGAAGTGAACTAAATACAAGATAATCGTAAATTGATTCAGGCGCACAGCTTCCTTGCATCCCAGAGATAAAATATTACGGCTGTTGTCACGTACCTAATATAGCATTTCGTGGAATGGTCGTAATATTTTAATTCTGGGAATGCACCAAAATCTGTGCTTCGAACAAACAGTTCTATCGTAGCACGAACTTGTTTACTGGCGATTTTCGAGTAACTTATTTAAATATTTCTTGGGCTCTTATCTCGATATTTTTCACTCATAAAATAAAAAAATAGATGGAAGTGACCTTAATACATAAGAGATATTCGTAAATTGATCCAGGCGCACAGTTTCCTTGCATCCCGGAGATAAAATATTATGGGTGGTGTAACGTACTTAATATAATATTTCGTTCGTGATTCGTAATATTTGAATCTGGGAATGCACCAAAACCTGTGTTTCAAACGAAAAGTCCTATCGCAGCACGAACTTGTTTACTGGTGATCACAATATTGTCAAAACTTTCTAGTCACCTTTTGAATTATCATGATAATTATTTCAACTGACTAAGTATTTACCGCAATTCTTGCGATCTAATGTTTTGATTATGAATGTAAAATAATGTATAATTAAGTATAATTTATTAATTACGTTCAGTTGTTGCGTGTTTTTTTTAATACGACGCTCGTATTCACCTAATCAGTTGCGCAATGAAGTAGAAAGCGTGGTGGAAATTTCTTCCGTAGCTGGGACGCTTGCCCGTGACGGGAGCTAGAAGCGTTAGCGTTAATCCTAGCGTTACACCAAGCATGGACAGGAACCAATTGTAGCTAAGACAAGAACTAAGGTTACAATTTATTCGAAAAATTCTCCTTTGGTGGTTGCATTCTTCTTTTGTTGTTGTTGTTGTTGTTGTTTAATTATAGAGACTTTGAGTTTAATTCTTCTACTTTGGTGGATTTTTTTGTTAATGCTACTAATTCAATGCAAATAACATCCAAGCCCATGGTTGAAGCCCTTCGCTGATAGAGCAGTCAGCTCGTCACTGTCACGCAACTGGCCTGGGTTCGAGTCCCGGGACCGGTTGTCACGCAGCCGGCAATGGTTTCGATTCCCGATACCGGCGTTACCGGGGAAGGGGGTTTGTGCGGGGCTAATAACCCCGCCCGTAAAAACGAATCGTTGCGAATAGCAACAGAGATATTAACAGTGTCTCGGGTGTAGGATAAGACCGCTCCGCGGTTGTTCCTGTACAAGAAGAAGAGCATATTCATCGGGGGTACCGTTATTACTTAGGAATGCTTTGATGTTTTTACGAATCTAGCCTACGTTGTTAACTATTTAGCAGAATTAATGTATTCGCTTGATGTTTGAACCCTTTAAACATGTTTGCTTTCTTCACTTCTTCGCAATGTAATGCACTTGCTTGTAATTGGATCAGACGGTTGATGTAATGATTGAATATCATTAAAGCTACTATTGTGAGCAATAAATTGCTTAAAAAATGCAAAATGCACTGTTGGCTCGCATTACATTGCTACCGTAAGATATGCCATTCGAATTAACATTTATACCAGTACCAAATACCAAAGGGACTGGAGCGTGTTTCTATGAAGAAATGTATGATTTCGAGAGAATCAAAGTTGATGCAGATCCTACCTTCGGTTGATATCGCTCATCGGTAACGCTCATCACTGTAACGCAGCTGGCCATAGGTTCGCGTCCAGGGATCGGTTACCGGGACCGGTTGTCACGCAGCTGACCGAAGGGTTCGAATCCCGGGACCGGCGTTACATTACGAATCGGGAATCTAAGTAGTGCGTTCCTATTACCGATTGACAACCATACTTTGGAATATATATTTTGGAATATATTTGGAATATATAGAATTAGATAGGCTGGGATGTTTTCTTCTATCTATTCTTCTACGAAAAAGAATCAACACCCCGGAGGGCGATGGCGCTGAGAGTCCATGATGTTTAGTTGTTGAAAAGCCGTTTTTTTCCCCCAGCTCAGGTAGGTGTCGTAAATGTTTGTACGTCACCTAATCGTAACCGGGGTAGGAATCGTAACTAGACTACAGCGTCGCTGAACGCTCAATAATTGAGAATGGATCGTCTTATAGGTAACATTTTATGCGTCCATGCCATGGCGGAGGTTTGCTCATTCTTTTTGCCGAGCCCCCGAACGAGCCAAGCGATGTGTCCGATGAGTCAGATTTTCAGCATATTACCATTACCGCTCGATGGCTGACTCTGATTTTGAGCCCGGAGATCACTATCAATGAGCTGACACAAAGCTCTTACCGATCGATCGGCTCTTAATGTCCGTGTTTCCGTGGACGGACACTGGTCGGCACCTACCAATGGTGGTTCCCATTCCAGCCCATTCTGTCACTTACCTTGCGATGGATTGCACTCATCTGCTCGACCTGCTGCACAGGGTCATCCATTTTGTAGTTTCAAAAACAAACTCTAAAGAAACACACTCACGAACAGTTAGTTTTTAATGAAATTTTGTTTGCCTTGCAGGTGCGAAAAGCAAAATACCGTGCAAAGTTATCGCCGCCTCCCGGGATCTGTGGCAACTATGTCCATTCTGATGCGACCTGATTCTTAATGACTTTTTTGCACATGTCGGCTGTTACTTCGACTCCTACGTGGGCAGCGCATAAACACGATCTTTCAGCCTAGCACCCCCCACCGAGCCGAACGAGGTGTCAAATCGTCAAAATTTTCTTGGTCCGACATCTTCGATTGCAGGCCCGAAGAAAAATCTGTTATCATGTGCGCGGTATTGCTCGCATTTGTCAGTAGTGGTTCCCCCGTCCCCTCGTCCTTCCAGATGCTGGAAATTTCGCTGGAAATATTCGCGTTCTCTACGCGCCTGTACCGAGATGCCGAGCAGCACACAATTCGTCGTCCTCGTCGGACAAACGGCCATGTCCTTGTCCGTTTCGACCGCACAGTGGCGTGCGGTGTTGAATGGTGGCAGAAGCAGATCGCGGAGGACCCCACGTTTGCCGGCCCGTCCGAGAGTCCTCTCTCGACCGGGCCCGGGGACGGTTGCCTACTTGCCTGCCTGCCCGGGTTCGAGCTGTTTATTTGGAACAATTAGCATCCTGGTAGCGGCCTGCGTGGCGGCGGCAGAAGCGGCGGCGGTACCGGGGTCTTGTTTCATTCAAAGGCAGCGACCGTCCCGTCCCGGCCCTACCTGTCGTGCCGGTCTCTCCCTCTCTCTGCCGAATGAATCCCGAAACGCCGGGGTCCGAGCAACGCCCCTTTTTCCGCGCGGGGTCGGTGCGGTGCGGTGCGGTGCGGCGTGAGCGAGAGCAGGACCACCGGTAAGGATGCGTTCCGGCCCCGGTCTGAAGGTCCTTTCGCACGCGAGGCTTCACCAATGGCGACGACTGTACGCGCGTTGAGTGCGCGCAAACACGGCCGTGTGTGCGACAGAGACGGGACGGGAGGTCGGGAGAAGGTCCTGGTTGGGTTTTGGGTGGCGGTGCGCATAAAACGATCGGTTACCGCCCGAAATTAGAGCAATCGAGAGCGAACTTCCGACCACGACAGGCGCGCGCTCTGGCCAAGTGAATCTCAGGAGCTTGGAGGATCTTCGCGGTGGTCCACTAACTACTACCGCGTGGTGTCTGTCTGTGTGTGTGTGTGTGTGTGTGTGTGTGCAAGTGCCCAAAACTGTGTCGGTCGGTGCCTGGGGCTCTGTGCTCCACCTTCAGTGCGTTCTCCACTTTCGGTGGTGTCGGAAGTGTCCACCACGTCGCCAACTGTCAAACGCCGATCAACTGACCAAGTCAACGTCAACATCAAGCAACCCGGAACAACCGCGGCACGGCAAGCATGATGTTCGGTACGTTACCGCAACCGGAGCGCGGCGGTCAGGAGCTGCAGTCGCCCGTCAGCTCGCCCGAGCTGATCGATCCACGTTACAACCACATGCGCCACATTGCTGCCTCCTCAAGTAAGTTGCGTGGAACCCCCCGAACCCGCCGAAGTGACCGACCAAGAAAGAGCAGCCATTCTCTGGGTTCTCTCCGAAGGACCCTTTTTTTAAAGGGCGTTTCCGGGCCCGCAAATGAGCAGCCCCCGGAAGTCTATTGTGACTTCCCCCCGCCCGAGAGAAAACAAGAAAACCCGGTCTTGGTCTTCCAAGGCTTCCAATCTTTCTTGGTCTTCCAAGGTCTCGCTCAAGACCCTGCCTAGCTAATAACAGTCTTGCTTTCGTTTCCTCTTCCTCCCCCCCCCCCCCCCGCCCCACCCGCCAGGTCGTATCCTGTACGATGTGCCGTGTAAGGTGTGCCGGGACCACAGCTCCGGCAAGCACTACGGGATCTACGCGTGTGACGGCTGCGCCGGGTTCTTCAAGCGCTCGATCCGCCGGAGCCGCCAGTACGTCTGCAAGTCGAAGGTGGAGGTCGCGTGCGTGGTCGACAAAACGCACCGCAACCAGTGCCGGGCGTGCCGGCTGAAGAAGTGCTTCGAGGTCGGCATGAACAAGGACGCGGTGCAGCACGAGCGCGGTCCACGCAACTCGACGCTCCGCAAGCAGATGGCGCTGTTCATCGCCAAAGACTCGCCGCTCCGGCACGACATGATGCTGACACCCGCCGGTCTCGCCGGCATCTCGCCACATCATCAGCAGTCGGCCGCTGCGGCGGCTGCGGCGGCGGCTCTCCAGTCGGCGGTGCCGCTCGGGCTCGACCTGTCACTCGGCCGGAACCCCTTCCTGACGCCACCGCCCGCACCGTACCACCCGGGGGGACATGGTGCGACAGCGGGAGGCGGGCTGCCACCGCCCGGCAGCAGCTCTGCCGCCGCCGCGTCGGCCGCTATCTTCCAGTCGGCGCTCCACGGCGTGACGCACCCGCTGGTGGCGGTGGACGCGATCCGCGAGTCGGCCGCCCAGCTGCTGTTCATGAACGTGAACTTCCTCAAGAGTCTCGCCCCGTTCGTGCAGCTCCCGATGGCGGATCAGGTGGTGCTGTTCGAGGAGTCGTGGCGCGAGTTCTTCATCCTGGCCGTCGCCCAGTACCTGGCGCCGGTCAACTTCGGCCAGCTGCTCATCGCCTACGAGTACCTGAACGGGGGCCGCGGCGAACCGGGAGCCGGCGGGACCACCATCTCCGACTTTCTGCTGAAGGAGGTCGAGATCTTCCAGGAGGTGCTCGGCCAGCTGGCGGCGCTCCGGGTCGACCCGAACGAGTACGTCTATCTGCGGGCCATCGTCCTCTACAAGACGGAGTTTGGGGACGGTGAAACGAGCATCTCGAGCCTGTCCAGCTCGGACGGTTCCGACGTGACCACGTCGACCATCCATACCCATACCCACCAGCACCACCACCAGCACCACCACCACCATCACCACATGGGCACGCCAGGAATCAGCCGCACGATCAGCGAGCTGGCCACGGTCCGGGCGCTCGAGGAGAGCGCACGGGACGCGCTGGCCACCTACATCCAGACCTGTCGGCCGGGGCCGACCAACCGGTACCGGGCGCTGCTCCAGCTCCTGCCGCTCCTGCGCAGCGTCTCCAGCTACACGATCGAGGAGCTGTTCTTCCGGCGCAACATTGGGCCCGCCCCGCTGCTGAAGCTGCTGCTCGACTTCTACCGCCAGAAGTAGTCGACGGGACGACGTGACGTCACGTGTGTCCAAGATCCCGCCGCCGATTGGGCCACTCGCGATTCACTGGATCGCACTCTAAACTGTCTGTGATTGCATCTGCGCTAGGGAGATTGTATTGTATATATTGTGTTGTATTGAGAGGAGATTGTATTGTATATAGGGATCGTGAGGGCGATCGGGAGCGGAATACGGAGGACTTCAAGCTTCCGGGGGGGAATGGGAAGGGGGGGGGGGGGGGATTAAGACCACAGAGTAGTTTAGTAGTTTAGTAGTAGAATAGAGCGCACGCCAATAGCTCGTAAGTGTCCGCGTGATCCGGAAGTGATGCGCGGCAACAATAAACGAAAAATGGATAATTACAACGAAAACCTGAAAGCTTCTGAGTTTCTTTCTGGATCCAAACGGTCTGGATCTTCATCAGTCTCCTGACTCTCCTGAGGGTCAGTGGGGTCTCGCCCGCCCAGACTGTGCTCCTGGGAGATAATCTTTTCAACCAGTCGGCCGAGTTTCAGCCTTTAGACATCGCCCCTAATGAACGTCCGCCATCTTGTCGAACGGTATTGGGGGTAACCGGCTGCTCGCGCCAACCGACTGCGCGCTTCTTTAGAAGCCATCCGTCTATTACGTCCAGCGTCACGATTGTCTACTCTAGGCGTAGTAGGATGGCGTAGATACGAGGCTCTAGAGTCCCATCGGACCCACTTCGGAGAAGATCCCGGAGCTGGGGTTCTATGGTTCATCAAAAACGCCAGCTTCCCCTCTGGTCCGGCTCCGGCACCCAGGGAACTTCCAGACAAGAACAAAGAACGCGCCCAGGAACTACACAGACACTGACTGATGGTCTGACATCCACACACACACAGCAGCACAGAGCACAGCCACAGCCAGCCAGCCAGCGTCTTTTCGTGCCGTTCTGCCATTTCTCGGTACTTGTGAAGTGAACAGGAATGCAAGTCAACGAACGAAACGGACCCGACGGAAGGGTTGCTAAGGGTAAGGTATCCCTGTCATTATCCTTGCCCCGATGGATGGCGATGGCGAGATACGCCCCGCGATGCGAGATTCGAGCGGCGTAATGTAATGCGCATGACCGCGCATCGCTCGGCGAGAGTGTTGGCGGTGGGCGGGCGGGAGAACATCAGGAAGTGCGCGCACTACGCAGGCCGACGAATCCACGGCCGGCACTCCGCTCGTTGAATAGGATCCTGGGAGCGGAGGAGCGAGACCTTTTCTCGCGTGTGTTTTCCACCAATCCACGGCCGACTTTGGCTAGCCAAGGACTTGCCATGTCGGATGCTGCGCAACAGCACACCACACAGCCAGTACAGCCAGTGTAGTCCTATTGTCTCCAAATCTTCAAATCGACTCTCGCTCTCTCTCTCTCTCTCGCTCTCTCGCTCGGTGCGGATTCATCATATTTCACCAGCATCGTCGGCTTAGGTTCCACGATGCCGGCGGTGCAGTACCTCCCCAGGACCGGGAACAAAAAAAAACCGATGCGATCCGAAACCCATTCCCAATCTCTCGGCTCGCGGCCCGGAGATCTAGAGGTGTACCACCGTCTCCTCTTTAAGACGCTACGTCCGTTCCCGCGCTCCCTGGCAAACCTCGGGTTCTGCCTTGGGTTCTGGGTCGCGTCGCGCACGCAAAGTCCCCATTGTCCGTGCAGGACAATAACTCGACGAACTCGACGAACAACGTAAAATGAACCGGCGATGGCGATGGCAACAAAAAAAAAGGAGACGATGTGTGAAGACCCAACCTAGACACGGCGGCAGCGGCGGCGGCGGCAGGAAGTCGTGGAGATAGCCGTGGAAGGCCGCCGTGCACAGCAACGTTTGGCATCCTCGAAGTCGACCGTCTCGAAGTCACGGCACCGCACCAGGCTTCTCACGACGACGCATCTCTGCCAAAATCCGCTTTGGTCCCTGAGTGGTCCCAATCCCAATCTCGAGCCCAACGACTTCCTGTCGTCGCTGTGCTTGGCCAACAACAAAACCGTTCGCACACACACACACACAGACACGCAGAGACAGGGGCGTACACAGGAGTATCTGGTTTCCAGGGGTTCTGCTGGGGTCCGGAAATCAAAGGTACTCGGCACAGGGGCCTCGGTGAGCCGGAGGGCACCAGAAATCAGCTAGTCAAAATGGCAATCAAAATGCGGTGCAAACGTGTATGGGCGCGTCCTTTTTGCGCGTCTGTGTGCGCGTCATTAAGAGACAGCGAGCGAGAGAGAGCGAGGATCTGTGAGGATTGGAAAAACGGTTGGCCGGAGCTCGGTTCCCGGGGCCCGGTTCCGGCTCCCCTCTGTGCGGACGAGCAGTGATGCGCGAACATGGTATCAGTCAGTCAGTCAGTCAGTCAGTCGGCGAGTCAGTCGGGCTCGGGCAGCCCTCTTCCCCAGGATGAGCCAGCCTTCACGCCACGATTGCGAGCCGTGCCGTCCGTCCGGGATTGCACACACAGGGGTGTGCGCAACTCAGGCGGAACGGTGGCAAAAGTGAAGAAGTGACGACGACGACGTCGCAGACGACGCAGATTCCCAGAAACCGACCTAAACTGTTGGGACTGATCGACTGACACCTCGATCGAGCTCGATATGCCCGATAACTCCGTGGATCGACTCCGCATCGGTCCGGGGCCGAGTCCGGTCGACTCTGACAGGATTGATTCCTTGCCTGACTACAATGCCCGCGGCCTGCTGCTCCAGAATCAGAAGCAGTAGACGCAGGAGTCACACAGAAGTTGAACCGGTCACAGGTAGCAACGGGCTTCGGCGTCCCCGGGGTCCCCGGGATCAATTATGGCGGGCGTGTTATTGCTTACGTTAAACAGTTCCAGCCCAGTGTGCCGAGAACAATTGCCGTTTCTTCCAAATCTTGACGGTTGACGCACAGCACAGCAACGCACACCAGGGTCCTTCATTAACACCGCGCGCGGGCGGTGTTTGGTTGCTAATTGCTGCCCTAAGGAGCCGTAAGGAGAGGGTAGCGAGCGCGTACTTTCCATGCGCCAATTCAGCGCCCAAGGGTTCAGAGGGACCGAAAGACCGGTGTGGCTGGGTGCGAATTTGTGAGCGCGGCGTAAAACGGGAGCGAACTAAAGGACGAACCGCACACCGAAACTCAATAAAACACCGTTACGCCCGTGTTACCTTCGGTACCTCGGTACATGCGGCTACCTACGGCTCGCTGGAACGCTCAATGGAAGGAGGTCTGCAAAAACTCATTAAAGTCTTTGGGAGTCCCAGGTACCGATATCGGCACCACCAAGTATCAGAGAGTGACCGACAACACATCGGTAAGAACGCGACGGGTAAGTCACCGACTTGAATGTTGGTGACTGCGGCCGTGCCGTCAGAACTATTGCTACCCCCAGAGGTCCGGCGGCATTCTAGGTCCTAGGTTCTGCCTTCCTGACCCGGCCTTCCTGGGGCGGTTTGTTATGGGCCAGCAATTAAAGTTGCGGCCGGTGCAGCCTGTGAGAGAACCTCATAACGCGGGGGCACCAGCACTGATCAATGTGGTGTGCGGTGACATTGTGTGTGTGGGTCAGTACACACGCACACAACAGTTATGTCATTTCTTTTGTTTTGCCTCCGTTAATTTCTTTACGGTGGCCGCTAACTTGTTCGCTAATAACCGGCCACCGGATCACTCCTACCCAGCAGAGGGTCATTCGGTTGGCCCGTAGCGGTTGTAAACTTTCTTAAACCGTTCATATCTTCCCTGGAGAACTTTGCCCCCGTAAACCACAACGTTACAGGAAGCGACAAGGATTAGGGACGCGGGTCTTTGTTACGGACAAGCGCAATAATATTTATTGAATTATATTTCACACAGTCACACGTTACGTCAATTTGGATTTTCAGGTACTGTCACTCTGT
Organism: Anopheles cruzii; assembly: GCF_943734635.1. Lineage (NCBI taxonomy): Eukaryota > Metazoa > Arthropoda > Insecta > Diptera > Culicidae > Anopheles > Anopheles cruzii. The sequence continues at coordinate 10,876,687 of NC_069143.1, forward strand.
CACCTATTTATGGTCTGCCTGTGTCGCCGACACCGTTTGGGGCACCAATCACGGCACGTAATAAAGTAACTCGAGTAACCGAAAAACCGAATTCGGCGAATTGGCGAATATTGCTGAATGAAGCTGAGCCGAAAAAAAGCCACCCTTACGTCGACTACCCTGAAGACCTCAACTTGACAGTATGACGTCGTAATAGGCTCCAAAAAACACAACACAAGAGTCTTCTAAATGAAGAATGAATGTTCATCATTCAAAGTTTGCTTTCTATCGCTGCTTAAGGCTTTGAACCTATCGCCTGTCCGTATGGAATTGTTGCATAAAGCTTGTTGTACGTGTGCATCAAGAAAAAGGAAAATTTAATTTAATAGTGTGACATGTGCTTTCAAAAGTGGTAGTGGAACTATAGAGGAGAGAACTACTAGGGTGATCATTAAGTTTTGACGTTCGATACCAGAGGGCGCTGCTACGAGTCTTATTTTTTTTGTCATATTGGTACACTCTTCAAATGAACGTATGTGAAGTTTCATTTCAATCGGACACTTAGTTTTTTTTACAAGCCATTTAGTATCGACAAGTCACATTACTGTTTTGCAGCTGTTATGACGTCATCATTTGATGAAAAACGTTTTCCGGGCACGATTTTTTTTTGGTTTGAAAATAGGTGGATGTCGCCGGGGGCCAAATCTGGTGAATTGGGAAGATACTCCAACAATTCGAACTTTAATTCATGGATTTTTGCCATTTTCTAAATGCTCTTCTGACAAGGTGCGTTGCCCTGTTGCCTGAAAGACGATGTTTTTCTTCTGCAAACCGAGTCTTTTTTCACGAATTTTCACTTTCAGTTCAGCTCCAAAATGTAACAAAAATAATCAAAATTTATTGTTTTACCAGTTTGCAAGCAATCCGGTAGCAAAATTCCATTCGCATTTTGGTATATGTGTGTTTGTAGGTAGTGGGTACGTTTCTACAATTCATAACAGCTCGAAAGTGTGAACGGGCGAACATGAGAGGATCTAAGAGACCATAGACTTTGGTTGGGCTTTCATATTCTGTCCGCACGACTTCCGTTAAACCGTCACTATGTTGACGATATTAATCGATAACGCGACGATAATGATGGCTGATTAATCGAAGACTGGGTTAATGAAGCTTCCGCCGTCATTTGAAGCTTTGAGGGAAGTGTCACCAACTTTGCACCGCAAGGTTCGGGAGGTTCGGGAACGGAACTACGGATTTCGAGTTGCTCTGATTGCCGGTTTCGGGTGGCACCATATGTTGACGTGCTGTTCGTCGGCCGTCTTACCGACGCTCTGAGATGCACTATGTATAAATCGCACCCGAGCTCGCTCGTCAGCTTAAGTTGACATTTGGGAAAATTCTCACACAAAATGGCATCTAACGCGGCCGTCTTAGGGCGAAAAGGGCGAGATCGCTGGCGAGACAAATTTGTCTACGATGTTCTTTTGGCAGTTCTGGGCCATTGTGTCGTGCCCGTCGTGGTCTTGTAATGGAAAGCTATTAAGCTATCGGACAGAAGAAAACAAAAAAAAAACGGCACAACTACTACGCCGAAAAAACCCGGTTTGCCTGCCATACCCGGGGGCCCCCGAGGGCCCTGTGCCAATATTTTCCCATCTAATTAATGTAATCCGGTTATTGTGGGCCCCGATTCCGATCGTCGGAGTAATGAGTTTTTGAGGCCGCCTGGCCGCGCCAGACCAACAAAGGCTCGGCCCCGGAAGGTGCGCGATATTCCAGGATTGGGTTTCGGTTTTTGTTGCGTTGATCCCTGTTGCTTGATGTCCTTGCTTCCTTGCTTCGTCTTAGCCCCGCTGAAGTCTGGAAAGCCAAAGGAATGGGAATGCCGTGTAATTTCGGGTCTACTCTGTCTACGCTACATCTTTGTGAATTCCCCAACAAGTTTTTGCATAACTGTTTCCTCGTTCCAAACGCCGCCGTAGTCCAATAAAGTAGTGCAGCCCACGATTGTTGCTACTGAGCCCGTTGCGCCCGTTGTGCAATTTCCCGTAAATTCCCGAACCTTCCGTTGGCCACCCCATTTCCAGGCTCGGACTCGGGATATTCCTACAGCTTGAGCATAATCCCGGAATTCAAATCTGAACACGAAACGTAATGAGCTTTCGGTTGCAGGAATAAACAACTCTATTCCTCCTTCTCCCTCTCCCTCGCTCCCTCTCCCTTCTGCTCCTCTCGCTCTTTCGCTCTATCCTCTATCTCAGTGAAGCCGTCAGTCAGTCAGTCAGTCAGTCAGTCACTCTGTCGTCGTCGTGCGGACTTGAAGAGTCGTCTTGAACAAAACGATTTGGCACACACTTCCAGTCTTGAGTAAATAGACTATCCCTCCTCCCGACTCGACTAGCATACACGTGCATGTGTGTGTGTGTGTATTTTCGTCCCATTTTTGTAGCTAATACCCAATCGCCAAGGGATATGTGGATGTGCTTCGCATTTAATCGGTCGAACGGTGCCGTGTTGTGGAGCGGAGACCTTGACACCCGTAGCAGAGCCGTTTGACGTCTGACGGGTGTTTGCAGGGATAATTGTGAAACCGACTGCGCTCGGTGGGTTCGCTGCAACGCGGGGTGCGGCGGATGCGACAATTCTGGTTTTAATCGCTTCTTCAAATATCAGTCACGCGTTTCGAATATCAGCAGCAGCAGCAGCAGCGGCATCAGTGTATCCAGCGTGCCATTTCCACCGGAACCGCACACAGGGTTTTTATTTGTCGACACCATCCGAGCGATGGACGAGAATCGAGAGGACATCCTATCGGGTCTACATCGTCTACTGGTACGCGCTGAGGGTCAATAATTAGTGTGGAGGCTCGGCTCAACCTACTACCAGGCCGGACTCCCGGAAGCCAACCAACTCGCCGACGTCCCGAAGCGGGTCAAGTGGTTGTCGTCCGTCCGTCGTCCGTCATCCTTAGAAGCCCAGCTGACCAAGCGTGCCGGACAAAGAAAAGGAGAAAGGCTCAAAGGCGCAGAATTGATGAGACCTCAGACAACGACAATAAACAAGAACCGGTGGCCTAGTGTCACCACACCCCTGCGCCCTCCCGCCACCGCCCGGGTCTAGGACCTCCGGGAGGTATTTTTTAAGCTGTCATAAAATCATAATTTCTTCATCATGAGCGCACACACGCAGAGGACACAAAGCATCATTTGGCATCATCGACCCATCATCATCATCACCGGGAAGATGATGTACCGAAACATTTACGGATACCCTGATTACCCTGCCCCGGGGCCGGGGAACAGGCAGGCAACGCAGGGAGAACGGTTTGTCAGCACACACACACAAAGAGCCCTCGCAGGACCTTCACCGCGCGCTCCGTTTTATGCCACGCTCCTGTCAGCGCTGAAGACTGAAGGCTTCAGCGGTAAGCCCCGAACCAATTTGTCCTTCCGAGCCCCCTGCACCCGGGCCTGCAGTTTCCCGAGAATCTTCCCGGCCCCGGCCTCGGCCGGCTTTCGACGAAGCATCATTTACTGTGGATTACTGCCTCCGGTCTCCCTTCTCTGCCCCTGCCACCGCGGGCCTCGGTGGCTTAGGGTGCGCCGCCCCGGGGTCTCGTGTCCCGGGGCTCGGCCACATTCGCCGATTTGTTCGCTCGGTTTGGCCTCGGTTCGAGGCCCTTGCTTTAGCTACCTCCCTGCCCTGCCTTCCCTTCTCTCTCCCTCTCCCTCTCTCGCCCTCTCTCTCTCTCTCTCTCTCTCTCTCTGTGTTTAGCGTCAACGGTGCTTTATGATGGGCTATTATCTCGTCCGTCCGGCTGCGGCTTCGGCATTGTCCTGAGCGCATCGACATCCTGGCAGCATTCAAGTAGTCGATCCTTTGGCCGATGGCGGTCCCCGGCCCCGGCCCTTCGGCTCTTGAACTCGGCTCCTCGCCGGGTTCCGGGTGCCGGTGATTTATGATTTGTTATGTCGATTTTATGAAGTGCTAAACGACAGATCACACGCTTCCCCCGGGAGGCCCGCGCAGGCGCACTCTATTTAAGTGTCTAGGACCCACAGGCTGGACCGTGCCCGAGACCGGACGTCAACGTCGATGACTGTGGTCTGCTTCGGTTCCGATGGGATGGAACTACGCGAATAAAGGAACTTGGCCCTAGACTTGATCACCTGACTCACCTGGAGCTGCTGGATCGTTAGAGTGATCGTTACTTTAGGTCAATCCAAAATCAATCAAAACCATTATGTGGAAGACGTGTAAATGATACTTTTGGAACGGGCTACATTTCACCTACGCGAAAACAAGTTTAGTATCAGCGCAATGCATTCTATTCCACCCAGGCAATGTTGCAAAACATCATCCGGTCCTTTCTACAGTCGTCAGGAATAATATAACTGGTCCAGATTGTTTTGATTGCTAATTTAGCCTAAATTGAGCTAAAACTTTTCTCAGAATCAGAGGGAGGTTTCAATGAATGGTTGATAGTAAAATACCATTCTGCTTTTTTAATTGATCTTAATTATTCAACCGATTTCGTCTCACTTTGGTCGATTTTGAGTTTTGCAATATTTTCGGTTATTTCAAAACTCATATTAGGTTCGCTAAAAAGAAATCCATTATTTTCTCGCTAGTTCTCGGCTTTAGTGATCGATATCGATCGTACAGTTTCAAGTTTATGCTCGTTTTGAAACCACTTCACTTCACACTTATAAAAATGCTTTCACTGAGTTTTGTTTGTTCCATTCGTCTGTAAGTTATAGTGTATAGTAACGATGGCAGTCAACAACGAGAAAATTCGGTACATTTGACAGTTTTTCAGTGATAAAGGCCAAAATTCAAGCTAGAGCTAGGGCTAATTGTGCATGGTGCTTATGGTGCCGATACTGTAACAGCTAGTTACGAGAAATTTTGGTTTCCCGGTCGACCCGTTTCTGTTTTTTTTTTCATGTCCAAGATGGACCCCGCACAGGCGGACCCGTCGTCGAAAATGTAGATAAAGTCACAGAAATAGCCTTAGTTGATCGGTTGCTCGTAAATAATAAAATCAACTATAGCTACTTTCTCAACGATCGCTAAACGATGGAAGCTGCTGTAGAAAATTGAAAACTTCAAGTTAAACTTGTTTTCGCGGTGCTCAAATTGCACCTATGGCCTCAATGTTTCAACGTCTTTAAAAGAGCGGTTCCAAAATTAGAAGATACTCTCACCTCAGTATCCTCCGACTCAGTCAGTCAGCCCCGACGCCCCGACGCGCATCTGAAGAGGCGCATAATTAAATGCGTACGATAAATATTATTTTTCAATATTTAAACCTATCACCTAAGCTAAAGCGCAGACGCAGCAGGACTAAAGCGGAACCACCGTGGACCATCCCTGTTTACGCCTTCGCGCGTCCGCTCATTTGCGGTGTAAATACCGATAATTACTTCTCAAGTAGACTCTTTCCCGTTTTGATCTTTGAGAAAACACGCACGCACACACGCGGCTCTTAGAACAATTGCGGATCATCCGGGGGAAGGATAACTGCATGTGCCCAGGGCTACCTGGGCCGGGAAGAGGGAGTTTAGATTAGCATGGCCCGCGGCCGGCTAGGCGAGAACCGACTCACGTTTACTCGAAGCACCGACTTTGGCTTTGGCCCGGACGAGCCGTTTGCCGTTTGACACCGGCTAATGTTGCGAGCCCGGCGGATCGGCCCCAGGATCTCCGTTGTCCTTTCCCCGACCGACCGGGACCGGTAGCTAGGAAAAACAAACCCTGAGAGGCTGTCCGGGCTGACTGCCAGAAAAGCCGCCTGAAAAGCCCCGGGGCCGAGATATCCTGACGGAGATAGCAGCGCACCCGAGCGAGAGCAACGACAGCAACCAGCGCGGAGCTCCTCCCAGTACGGGGCTCACTTTCCCCCGTGCGGATGGTGATGATCTTAATGAAAAGGAAACAGCCCGAAAAACCCCTTTCCAGGTTCCTTTTCCAGGCTAGACAAAGACTCGCTAGGGCTAGGGCTGCGCCGAGAGCGAGCACGGCGCACCGTGGTTCGGGCTCTCCCGCTCCCGCTCCCGCAGACGACGGCGACGGCGACCCGGGGGTTTGGGATTGTGCACACCGGGTTTCACCGCGCCCCGGAGGGCTCTGGAGGTTATCTCCTGGCGAAATCTCTCGCCGGGCCGCTCCGGTTTTGATGGCCGGTTTGCCGAAATCGATGACAACAAAGTCAAACCCCGCGGCCTTCGCTCAAAAGGACCGCCAAAACAATACACACACACACACACACCCGACGAGACAAACAGCAAAAGGAAGGATGCTCTTTTCCTTGTGCACCGGCAGTAATTACCGAGCAAATCTGATCTATTAGCCGCTGGATTACTCCATTCTATTCCCGGCCGGGCGGCCCGGCCCCGCTCGGAGTAGGGATTTGCGTGCTTCAACTCGCCTTTGTCCTTGAAGGTCGCCCATTAGAAGGTAGCTCTCGGCTGTGAGATTTAAGAAGCGACGACAGGCGACGGCGGACCCTGGACACCCGGACAGATAGATTTGCACCACATTCCGCCACCACAGCACCAGGACATTCCAGTCATTCTTCGTTCGCGTAGGCGAAAGCTGGCGAAGGTCCTGATCAGGGCCCGCTTGCCTGGCTTGCCTGGCGATGAGGCCAGCGGAGCAGTCTGCTCTAGGTTCGCGTCAATTGATCGTTATCAGTTGAGTTACTAAAAGTAAGCAAAAACATTTCACAAAAATTCACAAAATCGTTTTGAATGATAATTTGAATGATTTATTTATTTATTTTTTTAAGGACACACGGATATTGAAAGGAAAACGATACACGAATTCAACGGAGTCGAGGCGGATGAAACAGTTGCTAGGAAGACATGACAGCAAAAACATCGCGACTCTGATCAAAGGACATAGTAAAGTCAAGAAACGCTTTTAATTACGCCATGTGACTTTTAAACGTGTACAGGGTGATCCATCATGATCCAACTATTTACATGTTGAATAACTCCGCCACTTGTCAGTCGATTTTGACAAATTTGCCAGATTCTGAGACTTAAGGCTATGCCGTTTTAGGCATCAGATCCATTTACGGTAAAACAGCAGGCTTAGATTGTAGCGCTCTACATTGAGTAGTAATCGTTAAGCTGCGAAAACTGTGCCTGCTTATTGTTACCAAATTTCTTCTGACTTCTTTCTGTTCGGACTATTTGAAGAGTAAGATGAACCGACAGACCAACTGAAGACCGTTGAAGAACTGAAACCTAACATCACAGCAAAAACTGCTGATGGGATGCTCGAAATTATGTCAAATACAATGAAAAACAGGGCCACAGGAGGCGGTCGATATTTGAACGATATTGTATTCTGAGTGAATTCTCAAAAAACGAGCATTCTATACCCCCTAAATAAATCTTGTTCACTTGCTAAACTCGACTAAAAAACAGCGAAGTTGAATGTTGGATTTAAATATCTCCTGCCGTAATTACGCATCCTGTATTATTCCATAACTCAATAACGGCAAAGCGAAACAAAGCGGCTCTCCAAACGGTTACTCCTGTGAACTGGTGCAATATCAGATTCTGATGGTCTAGTTTCACAGATCAGTTCCTCTTGCGGGTTCGGGTCATCAACTGTTGGCACGTGTTGCTCTATCCTTTCGCGGATGGTCGGTATGGTTAAAATCGATAAAACAATCCCTTTCCGTCAATTGCAACTAACTAACGAGGCCTGAAACTGAGTTGCCTTTGACCCCTGAGTTTGCCAGCTGCCATTTGAAAGTGGCCATAGATTTAAATATACCTAGCGCTGTATCAGTTGTATCACAACACCGCCACTGCCGATTAAACTCAGCGCTCGGTTTCATAGTTGTCTTTTTTAAAAAACATAATTGCACAGTATGGCGCGCCGAGTTCGGCAGGACACCCCCCGGTTGACGCCGGTTGTAATAAAGACATTGCGATGTGGGCCCAACCCAACGGAAATACCGTCCGCCGTAACCCGATTGGATAATGTCAAACAAACGGTTACGGTCTCTCTCTCTCTCGCTCGCACCGGCTCCACGAAGGACATTATTGGATAGGAGTTTATTTTTTTGCGTTATTAAGATTACCGTTCGGATGGGAAACCCCGCTCGGGGCTCGGGGACGCAGTAATGAAGCGGTGGTAGCCGTCGTCGTCGGAGGATTCGTGACATCCCTAGCTATCGCGCGCGGACTTCTTTGGGAATGAGTTTATTAAAAAATTCCACCAAAGTCATAGCCACCGTGCCAGGACAATCAGGGCAAGGGAGTGCGGAGTGCGGAACACACACAGCCGGATGACGGATGACAGATGTCCTGATTCCGATTCCGAAATGTTAATTTCGACCGCGCTCCGTGGAGTAGAGACGTGCACTCCAACTCCAACAAGCCGCGGCTGTGAATTGTTTGCACTCGATTCGATTCGATTGTTTTTTCTCATTTGTTGGTATTGTAAGTATATTGTGGGCCGCTCGATAGCCTGAGCGATACAGAGGATACAGGACCTCCGCCGGCGAGCGAACCGGCGAGCTACGCTTCTTCCGTTGCGTTGCGTTGCGTTGCTGTTTTGTTTGCATTGTCGCCGTCCGCCGCCACCGCCCCCACCCGTGCACCACATTTGTCACACAACCCTTCCCAATCCCTCCCCTCCCCCCTTCGCCTTTGCCTTTGCCGCCGTGCATTGTTACAGGGGCGCGCGCACTCTGGCGTCTGACGTGAACAACGGACGGTGAGTGTTGCCTTTTGTTTAGCGTTTTGTGGCCGCGAAAGGCAACAAAAAACTTGCAACATTCAACGGGGCACTTCGGGCGGAGGACCTTCTCCCCCCTCCCCCCCCCCCCTCTATTAATTTTAACCCGCGGTTTTCTGGGTCTCTGGGGTCTCTTCGCGTAAAACAATCGAACGAACGAGTGCGGCGAGTCCGACGAGTCCTTCTGGTGAGTACTGCGCTCGTGTGTGTATGTGTGTGTGTGTGCCACTCGATCCGCAGGGTCACCTCGTCCACGACCCTTTCGTGTAACCGGCTCTAATAATCAACAGTAATTGCCCGAGGACGCTCGAACGGACCCCCGGCCAGCCAGTCCTTGCGCGGAGGTCGCACGCAATAAATTGTGATAGATTCACAAGCCCAAGCCCACCCGTACACACACACACACTTGAGGTTACAATTCACGGGGCGCACTTCAGGACCTACCAGCAGCAGCAGCAGCAGTTGCCAAATCAGACCTCGGTGATCCAAAACTTGCCGCGAGGTGACGACGGCGTCGTTTTCTCACGGAGGAGAAGTGAAGTCGGGCGAGATGGATGGAAGTCCCGGACGCGCGTTTCTTAATTCGCAACTGACGCGCCCCGAAGCGACTCTCGCCACTCTCGAGTACTCGAGGTGCTCTCTACATCGCGGCAGGGTGTCGGCTGCGACGTAGCGACCCCGGCCCAGCCCAGAGAAAGGTGCGAGAAGGTGCCGAGGTCTCTTAATCGTGTCCATATCGCGGCCCCCTGGATTCTGGCCAAAGCGCCAAGGCTGTGTCGCGATGTCGCCCAAGTCCTGGGCTTGGGCCTTCAGACAGACAGACTTTGAAGCCGTGAGGCAACATTGTGACGATTACGAAACAATTTGATTTTATCTCATAGACTGAAGTTTAAGTTGGAAGCTTGAGGTTTTCATTTCTTCACACGAATTTCCTAGAACTACTAGACTTGATTTTGTTATTTAAGAGCAACAACAACGTAGTCTGTAGACAAATGTGTTTTAACAAAAAAATCGCACCTTACTAAGGCTAATTAAAAAAAAACGAATGATATCTTGCTATCAAGCTGCTCCGGAGTGATGAATTTTTTGATATGGCTCAACTATCATTGCTGAGGTGCTGAAGTTTTCTGCTACATGAGATCTGAAACGACATTAGGAAACAAATTGCAACGGCCCTATGCTTAAGGCAGATTGATTGTTTCCCCATGAAACCTACAAATTGATGGCCTTTCCTGATCATTCTAGCGAAGACACAAGTCTTTCTTGGGGAAATTGGGTGGTGCAATTGGAAGCAATCCACAAACCACGAGGTTCTGCCGTACCAGTACCTCGTGAATGATGATATCAAGATTTTTGGGGCCATTAACATCGCTGTCCAGACCAGCCAGAGTATATCTTGGACCAGTCTTGGAGTATGTGAAAAGGACCTACTCAATTTAATAGAATAGGCTAAATGACCAATCAAAACCATCTGGAATAATTCGTAATTCCCGACGACTTTAGAAAGGACCGCATGACAAAACGACGATGTTTTGCAACATGGTCTGGGCGGTAGTACTGGTAGTGTGTTCGCAATAAGTTCGTATGATCGGTAACAGAAAGCGCTGGCCTACGGGCCTAATTTTACGAGCTACGAGCAACACCTGATATCGTGAAAAAAAAACCCAACCCATCAAATTCATCAAATGATGCAAATGACGGAACAGCTGCGGAAGCGTATTTTGCGGAAGCCCTTCCAGTTTCTCACCTCTGGGATGGAATTTATAAATTGGCGTCTTCTTGGAACAAGTGTGGATCATCCCTAACATACACCAAAAGCACCACCATACACGTCTTTTGGATTGGTTTTCGATTGACTAAAGTAAAGCTTTCATCCTCCTGTCTGTTTCGTAAGCTCTTTTGTGCTCTTGAGCTACGAACTTCTTGTTCGCTAACCCACACTGCAGATCTACAGGCACTGTAGACCCAGAGATACTCTCAGCCCAGCCGGGGTTCAACAGGGCGCGCCAAACGCGGGGACCCAGACCCAGACCCTGTAAGCCCCGAATGTAATCCAATATTCTCACACTACCGGGGCTCCGGGGGCCCACCAGGATGATAAGGGCTGGGCTGGCATTGTGTAGGCGTCCGTTTGTCCTATTGCTTCCCGCCGACCGCCGCCGTTCATCGCACACACCCCGGTGCGAAAGGGTGCACGGCCGTACGAACCGCGGTTGTGGTCCTCACCGGAGGAGTTGGCGTCAAACATCACTCTTTGTGTCCGTGTGTGCGTGTTGAAGCAATATGGTTGAGCGCAACTCAACGGAACCCTGAAAAGGTACAACGGACGGGACGACGGCGCAAACGATAAACGATGACATGAGTATGTCGTGATGAGCTCTTCATTTTTCATCGCTCCACTTATTCTATATGGCAGATTGGCGGAATGACGGTGATGATGTTGTTGTTGTTGTTGATGCGCGCGGATGTGCGTCCCTCCAGATTTACACCGCTCGTCGTCGCTCGTCTTCCCTCGGCAGGACTTGCATTCCCGAGGATGGATGACGACGAAGAGGGTCGCCGCGTAACCCGAACCCCGAAGCGCGCTCATATCTCACACACCGAATCGTCGCGGGCCGCCGCCGAAAGGGACCTATATTAATTCCACGGTGTTTGTGTGCGTATGTGTGTGTGCCCTCGTTGCGTTAGGCGTTTCGTAATTGCGTGCCGAACGATGTGTGTCGTCGTCGGCGGCCGTAATGAAATTAGGGCGGGAAACTTACCGTGTTTTGTGGGTTGTTATTAAAAACACAGAACACAGCTAAACGACTACAATGACGGGCGAGCGGTTAGGGCCCACGGTGTGCGAGGGCTCAGGTGCTGCGCTGCCGTTCCGACCACGACGAGCCTGCTGCTCCCTCGATCAGATTGGACATTCCGTTCGCTTCGCTTTCAGAGGAGCTAGATTTCGTTGCGTTGCGTCGTCCTGCAGTTTGGGTTGTGCGTGTGCAGAACCATTGCACTCGCATCCCCGAAGTCACACAGTTCACCAGTTCAGCCCCTCCAGTGTCCCTGCCTCCTGTCCAGATCGGTCTAATTTGAATGTTTATTAGATACAAAACATTATATAAGTTATCTTTGTTTTGCGCACTTTGGGCAAAAAAGAAATTAATTATTTTCGCGGCAAATGGCTTTAGTAATCGTTATCTTGTAATTTACCCAGAAAATTGGGAACATTTTACAATTTTTGTTCGACAAAAGCGAAAATGCATCATGTTGACGGTGCCGATACTGTAATCGATAGTTACGAGTTGGAATTTTGGTTTCCCCGCGGGTCGACCGCGTTTCAGTTAGTTTTTATGTTGAAGATGCACCTCGTACAGACAGATTCGTCGTCGCAGAATGGCGACAAAATCACAGAAATAATCTAAGTCGAACCGGCCGGGTTAGTAATCGTAGTCGTAGGCGCCCAGGAGCTAAAGGTCAACCATCAAACAAGTTTTAAGCAATTTGTACCAAGCTGAATTTAGAATGAAGCTCGATGTTTGGGTGCCACACCAATTACCCACAGCCGAAAAAAAAAGGTTGGATCGAATCACTGGGGGTCACTTGCGACAAAATTGTGCAGAAAAAAGGATCGTCTGGCCATAGCTTGAAGCGGCCGGGAAGGTTCTAATGGGTTGAAAGGATTCGTTTATGAGTCCCGTGGGGCCACCAACACCTAAATTCAGAACTCAGAAGACTGTCAACAACTGCACCTTATAGTCCGGGCCTGGCTTATTAGCTTTTCATCACAAGGCAAAACTTCCTGAAAGTGAAATGAACAATTCGGCGATCAAAAGAAGATTGTGAAAAGCTAGGTAGCGAGTTGCTTTTTCACCAATAACGACCGAAGACGATGAGAGAGAGAGAGA